>NW_009211060.1:0-33030 GCF_000690835.1 Fulmarus glacialis
ACACACACACACACACACACATATTGCTGTTGAACAGTAAGTCTCCAGGTGAGCACAATGATATGTCTGCTTTCAGTCATTTATTTGGACTACACTTATTTTTTAGTAACTGTAAGAAATAGATTTTAACAAATGAGAAGTGTTCTCTGCAGCAGCAGAAAATTAGTCAATTTATTTGTCTCAGGAGAATCATGAGTTTATTTGAATATCCAGGGTTTTTAATATATTTTAAAATATATCTTAAGAGCTTTATTTAATACACACGTGTATGTATACATGTATTGGTTAATGAGTTAGTGGTATTTAATAAGCTCTATCATTTTGAGATTTTTCTCTCTTCTTTTGAAGCATGTGATCGTATTTCCAATGACCGCCTGCTTGCTAGCCTTTCAAATAGTCCAGAGAATAACATCCACTCTCACAGTGAACACAGTAATCTGGTCTGCAAAGTCAATCATTTTATTTATCGCCCTCTATTCCAGGTTGACCTTCTTCCCTGTTCACTTTTGCACTGGGCTGATTTCAATTTTGTTTCACAGCAGTATGAAACATTTACTAAAAGGTGGAGGATAATTACTATAGAAAATGGAATGTCTCTGTGATACAGCTTGAGAAGTCTAGGTTGCCAACGCTATAGGCAAAAGCTAGAAGGAAGGCTAGAGAGGAAAAAAAGTTATTGCTTGCATTATTTCACATTCTGGTTTGAGCAAGCAACAGATAAGGTTTGTAGCTTTTGATTCAGATTTAATGACTTTTGCAATGCCACTTTTTCAAAAACTTCTTTTTAGCTGCATATGCCATCTGTGCCTTCATTTCTTTTTCTCAGATGACCACATTTCTTTGTACTTCATACAATAAGTAAAGAGTATTTGTAATATCAGACTGAATGAGTATCTGGTCTTTCAGAATATTAGGGTCAGGTATGTTGAAATATGCTAGGAACATTTGAGACGATTGGGAATTATATTTTTTTCAGGTTTATCTTATGCTTGTTTTCCTGCTATGACATCACCTAAGAAACAATAGCATATATTTTTATATACCTGAGGCTGCAGCAGTACAGAGTCTCCTTTCCCTAAAAAGCAAAGTAATGACCTTTCTACCACCCAAGAATTTATGGGTTTTTAATGCTTGTCTTCCTTTCCTTGCTCTACCATACAAATATGTGAATTAGTTTATGAGGTCAAATGAGATTTTAAAGAGGACTATTAAGAAAGTTGGCATACTAGGCTGAGGAAGGACTGTGGAAGAAAGACAAAGGGAACAAGAATAAAAGAGGAATGTGACTTTAACAATTAAGTTGATCTAATCTGCAACAAGAATAGAATACGTAGCCACACACTTACTGCTGAGTGTAATTAGAGAGCAGAACTAAGACTGTTAGTATTATTTTCCATATGTGTTACCATGACACATTATGTCCTGGTTTACAACACATCTTATAGATGTTTGAAACTGTACTGTATTTTGCCATGGATTACTTAAATCTAAATTCCATTTTAAGCAGTATGGGAGTACCTCATTTTGCTGTTATGTCTGGCATTTATTCTTAAGGCAGTTCTTCTTAAAACAGGAAAAAAAAGCCATTAGAAAAATCGTGCCTCTTATAGTGAATGGCAAGGTTTATTTGTGCATCTTTAGCATTTCTTATCTCAGTGTAACAATTAATAGAGTATTAGTAAAACCTGTGAAAAACTGAGCAAAATGTCAATTTTAACGTGGTATTGCGTGTTTCCTGCATAATCTGACACACCCTAGCCATGGATGTTTGTGGCTGCCATGGCTGTTTTACTTACTGGCTGCTCTCAGTAAAATGATGGCTTTCAGTCTGAAAAGGAAGGAAGCACGTAGCAGTACTTCTGGTACATGAACTAATTTAAGAGTGTTAGTAAACTGTCCCTACATTTGCTATAATGGCAGAGATAGCCTGCTTACAGGGAAATAACTTTCCTAAGGAAATATTATAATGAAACCAGATGATTTGACATCCTTTGTTGAGAGGTACTGAAAACGCTAGTTACACAAAAATTTGTTTGGATTACAAATGCATGTATGCAAATTGCCAGCTGTGATTACTGACAATTATAGGATATTCTTTAATCTGATTCTTAAAAGAGGTCCTTTACCTTTGCACAGCTGTTGTAGGGATTCTTCAGATGTGGAGTTCAGGTGAGGGTTAGAGAATCTGAGCAAGGGTTTTCTTCTGAAATTTCCTCCTTTTTGAGGAAGTAGGTAAAAAAAAAAAATAGAGAAAGGTAATATTCCCATAAAAGGCTGGGCAAGAGTTTCTTCCACATAGTGAATGAAAAATACTCCAGGACTGATGCTGAAATTTTCAGTCAGGTCATACAGCCTTTTAGGAAGACAGGTAAGGTTTAGACACATGTAAAGCTAAAAGTTTAACTAGCAGGGGGCTGTAGTGGTGACCTGTGTGGGAGGAGGTCATGAGCTGCCATATGCCACTCACAAACAGCTTCCTTTGAAGCTGGTATAAAAAACCTCTCACATGCCAAAACTTCCACCAGTCAGAGGAGCATGTAGGGCCTCTGCTCAAAGATATTTAAGAAAGTGACAACTGTTTTGGGGCAGAGATGCTTCTGGGGACATGCTGCTGGAGATGCTACTGGAGGGACTGTTGGAGACACACTCTTGGAAAGAAGCCCTCCATGCCAAAGGGCAGCACTTCTAAAGGGACTGTGGCCTGCGGGTAAGCCATGCTGGAGTGAGAACACTCTGGGTTGGCGGCCTGTGAAAGACCTATTCTGCAGCAGGGGGACATCTCTGAGCAACTGCAGCCCATAGGTGACCTACGCTGTAGCACGGACACTAAGAAATAGGATGACATGAAAACTTGAAGAAGCAAAAAGCAGGAGAGAAAATGAGTAAAGTGCTAAGTACAGCAGAGGAAGACAAAGCAGCAAAGAGAGCACATGACCCCAACCTCCTGTGCTGCCTCTCACCTTACTGGTGGAACTAAGATGGACACAAGGAAGTTGAGACAAGGAAGGGAGAGGAGAGATGTTTGACTGAAGTTGAGCCTGGGGAGAGGGAAGTAAAGCTGTTTACTTATGTGGTTGTTTTGATTGTTTGCGTCCTCTTTCTTCTTAACTCCTGAATGAGTGATCAGAGGTTTGTGTTAATTGGTAATAAAATAAATTGAGCATAAATAGGTATAAATTCCCTGAGTCAAAACTGGTTTGTCCACAACAATGTATTGAACCTTTTGCTATCACATGATTGTGAATGATTTATCTCATGACCAAAACTCCCATTTGAGCAAGTAGTCCTGACCGAGGGATGGGTTAATGCTTAATCACATGGCAGAAGCTGTAGTTCTAGGCATATGACAGTCATGTGGCTGGATGTGTGAGCAGCCATTATCACCTAGTCAGTTGTAAAGTCATTATACAAAAAAAAAAAAAAAAAAGGTTTGAATGAAATAGTGCTTGTACAGTAGACCATTTGGTAGAGGAAAAGATATTAGTCCCAATAAAAGAGAACAAAAAAGAACAGGCTGGGTCAGTTGAATTGACCTGGCAGACTGCATCTGGTCTGCAGGTTACAATCAGGAAGAACTGTGACTCTGTGAAATCCTTGAAATATGGTTTCTTCATTATCCTTCCACAAGTGCAGAACAACTTCCTGCCACGGTTAGAACCGTATGCATGAACAAGTTTCAAAGAGCAGCTGTGTGATACTGAGGTCCTATTGAAAACTTAATCACAAAATCCCATTTATTTAAACAAAGGCACGTATATTAAATTTACTGAAAGGGAAGTGGTTTGTTTATACTATGTAAAGTATTTAACCATTTTAAAAACTTAAAAAATGTTTTTGCTTTTGTTTTGCTGTATTGTATAGTTACCATTCCAGGAGTATGTTAGTTTACCTCTGACCATTTCTTTTAATCTTGGGTGCATTTTGTAACTTTCTTAAGCTTTCAAGGCTAAAATCTTCTGCAACCATCCAATCTACTGATTTAGAAGAAAATATGTGTTATTTTATCTGTATGACCTTGTCTGACAAATCAACCCACTGCATATTAATAAAAAGAGCATGTATTGTACTGTTATTGCTAGTACCAATTATTTCTAAACCTTCTTTGAAAAGGCTTTTCTCTACATTCAATAATGCTTGCATAAACTTAACTGTTATTCTCAGCAGCAACACAGAAAACTGGTAGAACATAATGTTAATGTAATCATAAATGAGAACTTCCAATGTTCTGCTAAAATGTGTTGCATATTTCATGCTAGATTTAAGATAGGGATGATTTCAGTTAGTGTTCTGTATCCAGCTTGTCAACAAATGTTAACTTCAAGAGCACTTACCAGTACTTAAAACTACTGCACTTAAATAATTATGATTCTGAATAGAGCAAATGACAGTATAAGAAATAAGAAAGGCATAAAACTATCAATATGAAAATAAGTATATATAGGCTCCACACACCTTGTCTTTTACTTAGTGACCAGGGTAGCTGAACAAGTGGGGTGGGGTTGGGGGTGGGGTGTGTGTGTGTGTACAGGTGTGCACATGAATAGATGGGAATATTGCTCTTCACTGTTACAGGCCAGCAAAGAAAATTAAATGTAAGGATGTAAAATAAAATTAATATAACCATGCTTCTGTTTACACTATTCTTAAAATAGGTTAGTAAGCCAGAAACATCATGTTTGAAAATCTGCCAGGAATAAATCTAAACACTTTTTTTTTTTTTTCTGTGCCATTTTGTGTCTTTGTTAATTAAGGTCCAAATGGCTGGCAGTTTTCATGGTGTTATTCATATCTAGATGCAGTAATCCCCTGAAACTAATTCCTGAAGAAGCCAAACTGATCAAACAAAGCTTTTGAGCATGTCACTCACACAGAAAAATTGCTTGAGATTATTTTTAATGTACGTTTATTTTATTATAGTGTAAAACATAGATGATATTGCACACAGATGATACTTCTATCATTTTTTCTATAAACATATATTTCTTTAAAACAAAATTGGCATTTATTAGCTAACTGCAAAATGAAATGTAGAAAGAACAAGTTTGATACACAAACAACATGCACAATACCCAGAGTCACTAAGTACAAAAAAATGCCTGCTATAAAGAAGTGGTTATGAATAACAAAGCCAAAGGGAAAATAAATTCATGAGCTTCTAATGAATTTTATTATTTTGCTCTTTAAATGTTGCTTACAGTCTTTTAACTGTTCTTGTATCACATCAGGTTTATGAATTCTCAGAAATTATTGTCAACTGTAAACACTGAAATAGCCTTGAGGGTACATTGTTATCTCTTAGTATTCTTCAATATGATAAATCAAATATTTGTATAATGTTACATTGGTTTTATAACTGATTATCTCCAGCAAAATATTTTTCTTGGCTTCTAATGAGAAACTTCTAATGAGAAGCCAAAACTTTCCATATTTAATAGGTAAAATAGGTGGTAAGTATAGTATCCTGCCATTAAAAAGGACAGTTGAAACACCCACTGATCCTTTCATGCCTACGGATGTGCTTCCAAAGTCAATTGCTCTCCAAGCTGCCATGGCATTCACATGACTGTACATGGTCACAGCCCAAAACCGGAATCCAGTTAAACGCCGTGAAAGCATTAGGCCATTCTTTGAGAATACAGGAGCAGAGCAAGTAAAAGGAACAAATACAATTGAGCTCTGTCCTACAAGAAACTATAAGCATTTTTAGTGGTCTGTTTATTTTTTAGATGATGACTGTCATTTGGATTCATGGCATCTTTTTTTTTTTCTTTCTCTCTTTATACAGCTGTTCCACGCACAAGTGATACGCAGTGTAGCTCAGTTCCAGAGCCTAGGTATGGAAGGAGAATCGGTTCTGAGTTTTCAGCAGGCTCTGTTGTTCGATTTGAGTGTAGTCCTGGCTATCTGCTACAAGGCTCAAAAGCTATCCGATGCCAGTCTGTACCTAATGCCTTAGCTCAGTGGAATGACACAGTACCGAGCTGTGTAGGTAAGAAATTACATTTAAGTCATCTCTTCTGTCACACATATCTCTGAATCAGAATTCAGGAACTGTTTAAGAAAATAGTATTTTACACATATATTCACTCTCCTTTGATTAATATCAGTCATGCCCAATTTAAAAGAGCAGTTTTCCATATCAAAAAGTAATTGAGTACCAGCTGGCTGGTAGGCAGTATAGTGTTTCATATAATGACTTAGATTATATGAACAAGTGTGATGCACATTTTCTTGAACATTCATTATTTTCATGACTCATCTACAGCTTGAAATACAGGACAGAATTTAATTCTGCAGAAGTATCTTTACCTGTTTTATTACACAGTACTTGTATATTTCTATCACACATAGGATGATGATTTCTTTTTTCAAGTAGAAGCATAGTGTACATTGAATAATGATGGCATTGTTAAGTATAGCTAATTTTCTTCAGTTGTCAACAAACCTGCAGTGGGATAATATTTAGCACTTCAGATTTTTTTCTGTAAGTGTTCAAAGGTTTTCTTCTCTCCGTCCTTGGATTTATATCCAAAAGTCATTGCTATTCATAGGAATTTACTATTAATTAGAGTGCTCTAAAAATAAATGTAGGTGTCCTATTTTCTGTGTATTCTGGTTTTTTTTTTTTTGTTTAGTTTAGTTTTGTTTTCTTGAACCTTAAAGAAGCAATTGTGTATACAGTAAAAATATTTAATGTACCACACTGCTTTACCAGCTAGATCCAATATTGGAACTATCTTAGGCTGTGGGTAAGTTTATATGATTTCTGTCAATCATGATTGTGTTTAATGTTATATCTTTACAGTTTGTTGTTACTCTCAGGTAAGACATGATTAGGCTGTGCTGCTAGGCTGTTCTAGGCTGCACACACTCAAAATGAAGTTCACTTCTAAATTGTTTATTCATGCAGGTTGTATCTTATGCTTGATATTTATATATTTTAGATAACATTGCTTTCTAAGTTCAGATCATTACTTCATGTCTATGTGTTTATGCTACAAAAGAGAATTATTATAATTAGCTTAGTAGAATTATTGTTACTTTTCTGTTCTCTGAAGTGGTTTAGGTTTTGTAATAATTCATGATAATACTTTCTTTCAGTGCCATGCAGTGGAAATTTTACCGAGCGGAGAGGTACTATTCTTTCACCAGGTTACCCTGAACCTTACGGTAACAGCTTGAATTGTGTGTGGAAAATCATAGTGACTGAGGGATCAGGTATTCAGGCAAGTCTATATTCTGCCAAACATGGAATATTAAGTACTTTGTTGTTCAGTTTAAAAAGTAATTGTTTATTTCTCTAGACATGTCAGAAAATAGCAATGAGTAAGATCTTTTTTTGGGTACTTGAAATATTTGTGCTTTGTTTTTCTCAACATTGTTCTTTGGTTAGCTTTATTCTATGTTACTTTATTTTTACATGGGGATATGAATGAGAAATGGTTAACAAGCAGCTTTCTTTTAACTGTGTAGAATACCGAAAGCAGGTCCTGATCCTTCAATCTGTTATGCAAATACCAACCCTTTCTATCTGCTAGGATATCACTGAGGCACTTGAGATGGTCTGCAACTGTCTTGATTATCTGCTCATTTATACTTTGAGTAATTATTTATGATCATTCAATATATGTGCAAAATCCTTCTTACTTACCTAGTGTCATATTTTCTAAAAGTTAAGACAACTTAAAAAGTGAACGTTAATGTTTTATTTACATTTTTTCACTCAGGTGTTTTTGTTTGGATCTGCTTATTTATATTTTCTTTGGGGCATGTTCTCTTTTTATTTTGTTGTTTCTAGAACATTTAAACATACATATGGCTAGTTGGTTTAAAAAGTTCTGTGGTGGTGTTTTACAGATCCAGGTCATCAGCTTTGCCACTGAACATAATTGGGACTCTCTTGAAATATACGATGGTGGAGATATGACAGCACCACGTCTTGGGAGTTTTTCAGGTGAGCATATGCTGTGATTTAAACATACAGGTCTATATATAGGTGTGTGAGAGAACAAGTCTTTGCTCACACATATACACAAGGAGTATATTTGTATTGCATCTTTCATGATATCATTATGAAATGTTCTCATTTCATGGGGAGGAGATTTCAGGTGCTGTAAACTTGTCAATATTGAAATTCAAAGAGAGATTTTCAGAAGAAAATACAGTACTAGAATGTTTAGCTTTGATTAGTGGGATTTAGATGATAATACTGTCCAAAAAATATCTGTCTTTTATCTTACCTACCCTTCTTATAGAGAGGATATAGTGATATACATTGGTACTGACATTCAAGGAGCTTCCTTTGATAGCTTTGACTTAGTTTATCCTTGTTAGCCTCCTTTTCTCAGGAAAAAGATGAAGCATTCAGTATTCATCCAAACTCACCAGACCTCAGAGAACAAAACTACTACAATTGGGACATAACAAACCATGTAATTTGTTGTTTCATGTGTACATCAGGCATATATAGTTTTAGTCCTTTTTTATAAGACTATTTTTATAGAAAAAGCATGTTCTATAAACCAAACCAAGAGAAAGAGATTTCTCATATAAGATTAAGTCATGGATAATACCCCAGACTCATGATCTCTATCAGAAGCCTGATCTGATTCTGGTGTAGCTAAAGCATTTTGCAGAATTTTGCCTCTCTGGTGACTTCACAAACTTTTATAGATGTATATTGGATTATGTAAGGAAATGAATGATCAACTGAAAAAATTAACCCCATATTATTTGGATATTGAATTAAATAATTTGATATTGCACCTCAAAATTTATATATTAAAATGTATTGTAGGCTAACCCCAGTACGCAACTCAGCCCCACCCAGATGCTTGCTCACTCCCACACAGTGGGATGGGGGAGCAAATCGGAAGGGTAAAAGTGAGACATCTCATGGGTTGAGATATAAAAGGTAAAGCAAAAGCTGCACATACAAGCAAAGCAAAACAAGGAATTCATTCACTGCTTCCCATCGGCAGGCAGGTGTTCAGCCATCTCCAAGACAGCAGGGCTCTATCACACATAATGGTTGCTTGGGAAGAGAAATGCCGTAACTGCCAACACCGCCCCCCACTTCCTCTTTTGTCCCCCAGCTTTTATTGCTGAGCATGATGTCATATGGTGTGGAACATCCCTTTGGTCAGTTGGGGACAGCTGTCCCGGCTGTGTCCCCTCCCAACTTCTTGTACACCCCAGCCTACTTGCTGGTGGGGTGGGGTGAGAAGCAGGAAAGGCCTTGAATCTGTGTAAGCACTGCTCAGCAATAATGAAAACATCTGTGTGTTATCAACACTGTTATAGTCAGAAATCCAAAACACGGCACCACACCAGTTACTAAGAAGAAATGTAACTCTGTCCCAGCCAGACCCAGTACAAAAGGCTATAACATTTTATATTAAAAGCTAGTAACTATGCTGTATATTAAATTGGCAATAAGGGAGAAAGAAATTATGAAACATAATCAGCTTTTGACAAGTGAAATATGTGGCAAATATATTGGACCCGTTGGATAAAGAACTGATGAAATGATCCATTTAACAATATTCTGTTTAACAATACTCAAGACTCAAAACACTTTCCTATTCTATACTAAAAGTGTGTCATCTCGCTTTAGCTTAAAAGCCTTCCTAATTTCCAGGGAAACTGAAAAAGACTGTTTTTTGTATTGGAAATATTTCATTGGAGATAGAGTGGATTTATCTCTTTTGTATAATGAATGTCAGACTTAAAATGAAGAATTATTTTGTGTATGGCAAAGGCCTAATGAAGAATATTTAAACATGACATGAAATCTGCTGTTCTCAAAACTGAACCAGTAATGTGACACTGAAACTGAATTCCAGGCATAATTTCATAAGTGGTAAAATTCAGCAGGTATCATTTCTCTGTTACTAAATCTTGTACAATATCATTGTCTTCTCATTCACTCTCTGTAAATTTATCATTCAGCTTCTAAATAAGCATTCAAGATGCACAGATGTACAACTAATTACTAAGAACTTAATAAACTGTGTTGCTAAACTATGTCACAGAGTTGTTTTAGAAAGGTGAATTCACTGGAGTCTGTTTCTTAAGGAAGACTTTATAAATATAGATAACTATACCATATCTTTGTGTCAGGGCACAGCAGGGGCCAGCTGCTCCCTGGGGTCAGGGTGCCAGGAACAACAGGGGCTCTCTGGGGCGGCAAGGCAGGGCCTGGCAGCCAGGGCCCATCCCACCGCCGGAGCCAGGAGCAGGGCAGCTGGGGGGCACCCGGGCAGCCCCGGTCCCAGGCATTAGGCATCTCTTTGGGGACTGGGACAGGCTGAGGCTGGGCTGGGACATAGGCCTGTGGGTGGGCCCAGCTCAGTGGGGCTCATGGCTGGGCAGGGCAGGGCTGTGGGGAGCTGGAGATTGGCCCTGCTGCTGCATCACTGGGGCAGGAGCTGATGACCTCAGGGGCTGAAATGGGGTCCTGGGCCATGGGCATGGTGGAGGCAGGCCATGGGTAGCTGCGCAGGGCTGGTAAGGGCTGTCTGCTAGAGCAATCTGGGCCCTTACATATTGTCTTGTCCTTTTTGGATTAATCCTGTGGGTCATCATTTATCAGTGAATGGCAGAAATATCAGGGCGTTTTTCTTCTTTTTGTGCTATAGTAATGCTTGTAATGTGAGGATGCTATTTTAGGGGAAAGTGATAGGGGCTTCATAAACAAAGCTATACAAAAATCCTGAGACCATGTGTTACCAGACATAAAGATATCTTGTGCTGCTGTCTTTCTGGTGGCAGAATACGTGAATTTTTGTACAGCCATCTTGGAAAGAAGCTGCTAGGACTGATGTGTTGAATGCCAAGAGGGATTTTCTCTAAGTGTGCTTTTATGGCATGCGACAGAATAGTGAACAAGTTAGTTTTCTGTGCCTAATATTGACAGGTGATGCCCAGGTGGGCAAACTGATTCTTTTTAAGACCAAGTTTTCCAAATGACACTAGGCAGTGTTGAGACACGTTTAGAGTAATTGGGAAACTACGGATTATTTTTGCTTTCAATATTACTCATTCATCAAAGTAGTGCTCATGGCTCATGAGGAAATAAAAATAACATTGCCTTTAAAAGACAACCATCAAAATAATTTCTCAGTCTTTTACAACCATTTACAGAATATATGTAGGTATAACAGATTTTTGATTAATGAATGAAGCTTAGTTGCCTTACCAAATGCTTGAGTGAAACAGGATCAATAATGAGAGACAGAGTTAATTCTTTTCATATTATTACTGATCAATTTTACGATGAGTAGACGTGTTTCCGAGTTAACATAATATAGTTATACCTGGCATATTTTAATAAAATTAAGGGACTGTTTGCACAGATTGACTCCTAATTCCCTCAGTTGGGAAGGTCACAGTTTTTACAAACCAGATAGAATTTTACTTCTATATTCAGAAGGAAAAAAAAAAAGAAAAGCCGTAACTGGAATTGATTTTTCTCCTGCAGAGGAACTATACTTCATTCTTCATTTGGACAAGTAATTTAAGTTCCTTGTTTTCAGTAGCCATCCTGCTTTCCAAAAGGAGGTGAATTTATTTAAAAATATGATGTTAAAGAAAAAAAGAGTTTCATTAAATGATAATCAGGTTGTATACATCATAGGTTTTCCAAGTGTCTGATCTTCCATGCTTGTCCTTAACAGGTGTAGTATCATATTTTCCACTTCCTCAATCCAATATAGGCATCTTCCTTCCGAGAATATTTTTCTCCTCTGAAGCCTGCATTTATTATAAGACTACAATGTTGTCAACTGAATGTATAGATACTCTTGTTCTTATAGCTCAGTAATGGCAGTTCCTACATTAAGCCTGTCCATTAAGCCAAAAATGCAAAAAGACTTATAAAACTTGGTTAACTGTCAGGCATCCCACGAGTGTTTGTAAATATGCTGTGCTGCCAATTGTGTCACAGAATGGAATTATGAGAGAGTGGAAATTCCTTGGATGAAAGGACAGAAAGCCTTTCATCAATATGCCAAAGTGAAGTCTGTTCTGGACTCCTTAGTGAAGATAGTAGACATAGTAGCTGAGTGAGAAGATATTCTTGACGAACACGTTGCTTTTTCCTGAGAGTATTAAGTCTGAACTTAAGTGAGAGGTCATTTTACTTAATACACAGAAATGAACAAAAAAGTGGAAACAAGCCAAAAAAGCAGCAGTATTTTAGAATTGCTAGTTTGGGACTGGTGCTTCACTTTATGGTATATTCAAACTGAAAAAAAATGAGAGTAAATATAGCTACGGCTCCATCTACAACTGGAAATGCAGATAACACCTGACATTCTTTTACGTATGTATATGTACTTAAATATGCCTATATATGTGTATAGACATACAGAGAGAGTATACAAATGCAGTAGTCATTGAGGTTGACATCTGGAGAATCTACTCTTATGATGATAGTTGAATTTAAAAAGAAATTAGGTAAGAATGTGATCCATGCTCTATGTTTGTGCTAACCCAAGAAATGCCTAAAATGACCATTAATCTCCATTCTCAGTCTAGAAATTTCTTAGATACCTAGACAGACTTTCACACATGCAGCGTAGTGTTCATCTCTGGAATGAGATGCATTGTTCTTGGTTGTCATTGCTAACACTTGAAAGGGATAGTGGACAGAATTTTCTACAATAATATGATAATTAAACATTAATTTAACTGAAAAACTTGCCCTCATTCCCTTGTAAGCCTTTAGGGAGGCAAACATGCACTTACTGCCTCCTAGGAGATTTCCCTATTTTCCAGATTACAGATTCTCAATCAACAGGTTAAGAAGTCAATCAGATTCTGGTATCCTAACATGGTATCCATCTATATGAGTGTTAGATGTCTACCATGGAGATATCTACACCTAAGCTATTATTCATGAAATCTGCTTCTGTTTTAAGTACTGTTTCTCTCTATTGGCAATAAAGGAAGTCCAAAACAACTAGGACACTGTGGACACTACATCTGGTCGCCACACTAAAATGTATCTTCCATGCTTCATATACCCAATCCCAGAAGAAGCAAATGTTGGCAAGTGATCAATAAAATTTCGGTTAGATCATAGAATCATAGAATCATAGGACAGCCCAGGTTGGAAGGGACCTCAAAAGATCATCTAGCCCTACTTTTTGTGGGAAAGGGAGCCGAGATAAGGTTGTCTAGCACTCGGTCCAATCGCATCTTGAAAACCTCCAGTGATGGGGACCCTACCACATCGCTGGGGAGGTTGTTCCAGTGACTGATTGTTCTCACTGTAAAAAATTTCTTTCTAATGTCAAGATGAAACCTCTCCCAGTGCAACTTGGACTTATTGCCCCTTGTCTTCTCCATGTGGCTCCCTGTGAAGAGAGAGCCTCTGTCCTTTTTGCAGCTGCTCTTTAAGTACTGGAATACTGTGATGAAGTCCCCCTCTGAGCCTTCTCTTCTCCAGGGAGAAAAGACCTAACTCCTTCAGCCTTTCCAAATAGGACAGGTTCTCCAGCCCTTTGATCATCTTCATTGCCCTCCTTTGGACCCTCTCCAGTCTGTCCTCATCTTTCTTGAATTGTGGGGACCAGGACTGGACACAGTACTCCAGGTGCAGCCTGACAAGTGCTGAGTAGAGTGGGATGATCATGTCTCTATCTCTACTAGTAATGCCTCTCTGGATGCAGCCCAGGAACCTATTTGTCTTTGTTGCTGCAGTTCTTCATTGCCCTCCTTTGGACCCTCTCCAGTCTGTCCTCATCTTTCTTGAATTGTGGGGACCAGGACTGGACACAGTACTCCAGGTGCAGCCTGACAAGTGCTGAGTAGAGTGGGATGATCATGTCTCTATCTCTACTAGTAATGCCTCTCTGGATGCAGCCCAGGAACCTATTTGTCTTTGTTGCTGCAGTGGTTCACTGCTGACTCATGTTCAGCTTGCTGTCCACTGGGACCTCCAGGTCCCGTTCAGCAAGGCTGCTCCCCAGCCACAGAAATCCTGGACTGTACTGCACTCTTTGGTTATTCTGACCCAGGGTGCAGGACTTTGCACTTATCTTTGTTAAACTGCATACTGTTCTTGCTAGTCCGGTCTTTCAGCCTGTCCAGGTTTCTCTTTAAGATGGCTGACATGTAAACCTCTCCACCCAGTTTAGTGTTATCAGCAAACTTGGTGAGGGTGCTTTCAATCCCATCATCCAGATCATTTATAAAGATGTTGAAACAGTGTGGGGACCAGTATTGATCCCTGGGGGACCTCACATATGACAGGCTGCCAGCCTGAACTGTGCCATTGAATGTGGCAATTATGAGAATTAAAAACTCTAGCCTCATTTATTTTTCACAGTACAATAGGATATAATTTCTCATCTTATTGAATATCACCCTCTAAGGAAGTAAAAGACTGGTGTTAAATGTTAGCAGATCCTACAAAGGAACAGAACTGCCAGAAGAGCAATTTTGTTCAATGAAGAGTATAATCATTCTGAGTCAACATCCTCATTCTTAAACATCCTTAAATGTATTTCAAATTCTGTATGGATACTATAAAAAGTTCTCCCTCCAGGAAGATGTTTCACTATTTTCTGTATTCCGTGGTAAGTATTGTGTGATGTGAATGCTGTGTACTGTCTGTGAATTTCCATACTGGGAGCTTCCATGTCAGACAGTAAAACCTTCCTTAAAGGCCAACTTGTCATCTTTTAGCTCCTCAGCATTTATATCAAGATTTTGCTTAATACAGTTTTAGATTTAAAAGTATTTACCTTTTCCTGGTTTAGACTGTAGACTTATGAAGATAATTCTTCCCAGCATTTCTTTTTAAGCCAGAGTTTCAAACTCATACCTAGGTGGCTCACAGTTACTTATAGAAACAGCAAATGCCCCACAGGAAATTAAAATATTTCTTATGTAATCACTGTTGAAGTTCATTACCTACTTGATACTATCTTTGAGGGTAATAATAGAAAATGATGTAATTTTTAGCCTACAGCTTTATACTGTAGAATGTGAATTACATAGTAGTAGTGTGGTAACAAAGAAAATGTTGTGTCAGATTTAGCAATGCTAGTGGCAAAGAATGTGTCCAGTGTTAGTGATAAACTTGTTGTGTAGCGCACACTGAAGTCAGTGGCACACAATTTTATTATAGTTATTTGAATTCAATAAAGCTAGTATGTCTTTTTTTTTCTTTTTTAATGTGTTGCACCCGCTTCTTCATTTCCTGTCATACCCTCAGAATTAGGATAAGTGGTTAAAATATTATTGTGGGAAGAAGGTGTGGAGTGGACACAGAGAAAAAATCTGGACTGCTCTGTTCTGTACTGCGCATTTTTTATACATGTGGAAAAAAGTCAAATGGCAGTTAGGCTTGATCTCATAATCAAATCCTTTACTTATGTTATTTTTTTTGTTTACACCTCTTTGTTCTATCCAAGTCAATAAAGTTTCATCTGAACATGATGGGATTTTGTTTGATTGTACTTATATAGCCTCTTTAGTATCATGACTTGTAATCAAAATTTTCTTGCAGCTTCAGGAGAAAACAAAGCAGAATATAGCAGAATGTTTGAGATTTCCATGCACATAATGAGAAGAAAATGAGCCTGTCTGATGCAGTCTTAGTTCTGTCTTTTTAATATAAACTCGATATATCAACATGATACAGTTTATTCCGTAACTTTTATTTTTCCAGGTACAACCGTGCCAGCATTGTTGAATAGCACCTCCAATCAACTTTACCTGCATTTTCACTCAGACATTAGTGTGGCAGCAGCTGGTTTTCACCTGGAATACAAAAGTAAGACTACTTGCTTTTTGAAACTTTCTCAGGAAAAAAACGTGTATGGAAAGGGAGAGAGAGGGTTTATATTCTTCTTTTGCTTTTTTGTTTCTTTTTTTTCTTCCCTGACTACCAAAGTCTACTTGGCATGAACCTGATGAAGCAACATTTGAAATTGCTGAAAACCAGCTTTCACAAATCAGCAGTGTATAACAAATCAACCTGGCAATTCAGAACAACATTTTAAAAATGTAGGGTTTAATTATGCTGTGGGGTTTTTTTCAACTTATTTCAGCTTAGTTCTGAAATTTAGGTAACAAAAAAAAGTAAGACTTAGTTTCACTGCTTGGAAATAGAAAAAAACAGAACAGACAACACATTTTTTTCCTATTTATACATGTATATATTTATTCCTTGCTGTTCTTTCCTTTCCTTCAAATTCTTTTCCCTCAACAAATTGCTGTAATTGCAAAAAAACCATTATAAACCCAGAGCTACAAGAAAACACTACCGTTACCTTGTTAAATCACTTGTGGTATGAGCAGAATAACCTAAGAAGGTTAATGGCAAATTCTGCAATGTATCAACTTTTTATATGTTTTGTGAACAGCTTAGTTCCAAAATACAAAGATTTGGTGTTATAAACATCAATGGATTACCTCACATAAGCTCGTGTTTGTATTATTACCTCTCTCAAAAACTTTAAATACTATAGAAGATAGTAAATTCAACTCCAAAACAACTAGGACACTGTGGACACTACATCTGGTTGCCACACTAAAATTCAGCACATGTGCTTGCATAGTATTGCTTTTAACTGGAAATAGTTATTGCTAAGAATATTCTAGTCTTTAAAAAAATAATGTGATGATGAGTTAACAGTCTGATGACTGCTTTGATGAAGGTCACAAAGTAAATCCTCTTTAAGTTTTGAATGTGAACATGCTCTCTTTTCTTACAAAGGGCATTCAAGAATTTTCTTGAAAATGGAGTTCAGTTTTGTATTACATGCATTCCAATATTAATGTCTAAAAATGTTATTATTGTTATTCATCTTGTTAAGACGTACACATAAGTAAATAAACACATGGATGCTCTTTAATAAGTTCTATTTAGGATTCAGATTAAAAATTGTATAAAATATAAATATGTACAGAATTTTGAAAGACCAGATTTTCAGCTCATAACAAGTATTTTAAAGTAAACATAATCCACAAGATATTCTTATGTTTTCATTTAGTTTCCTGTTTATTTCAAGCATTTATATGCAAGCATGTTGTAGTTTTTTTGAATATGATCATTCTAATGGTGATGTAGAATGAGAATATGACTATTACTTCTGCAGGAATTTTTTAAGAATCTACTATTATGACAAAGTTCTCTTTTTTTGTCTGGGGAACCCTCCTCCCCAGTTGGTCAGCCTGTTTTCCTCCCCAAGCCTTTCCCCTTAACCTGCAGTGATAGTATAATTTCATATGAAGTGTAAAGAAGTACAAATTTATTCTAGGAAGTTGTGGTACAATGAACATTTTGAAGTTCAATTTTTATCTTTTACTGTATCAGTTTTCTTATCCCTGTGAGTCCTGAAAGAAATGTGTTCTGTTAACAAGTAAAAAGTTTTTGGGAGCGTGCAAGGTCTCTTGGATTTATGCTTTTGTTTGTTTCCTAATTGCCAGCCCCACAACTGTGCTCTGTTAAAGCATCTATTGACTTCAGTGGTTCCAATATTTCAAGGCCAGGGTTTTTCAGAAGTGCAACTAGGTACAGGTCAAGGTAGCAACATTCAGCATTCAGAGCTTAGTTAACTATTCTGTTGATAGTCTGGCAGGAAAGAATAATTTCCTTTCTTGTGTGGCTATATGGTCTCTGCAGGGCCAGCAGGAGTACAGTACATCTGTGTGTGTCTCTGAATACAGAAACTGAACAAATCCCCACAGCAAGAATTTACTGTTTTATATTGAGCAGTCACCTTTTTAGATCAAGAAAGAAGCAGAGGAGGAAATACTTTTCCGTGTAACAAGGTGCAGATATTGCTAGTGTTTGTTTATGAATTCTGAAGCTTGTGATCATTTGGTCACCTAGTGTTTGAAGCAACATTGGAAAAATAAATACCTTTGCTTCAGAAGTCAATCTAAAATTTGGAATAAAAATGTCCTTTTGTTGAGGGGTTGTCTTACTAAAGCAAGCACAAAAATGTTTGATGTCTGGAAAAAAACATTCAACATTAAATGCTGTGTTAGAACATCAGGTACTTTTGATAAAAGCAAAGGAAATGGAGGGCTAGTTTCATAGTCTTTCTAAATAAAATGCTTTGCAGCTGTAACATTCAGCTATAGTATAAGAGGCCTCAGTTCAATTTTTTTGTCTTCTTGCAGAAATTTGAAGTCTGAGTAGTCATAATAGGGGTTTTCAATATCTACTTTTAAGGCTGGTCTACTTAGTAAGAGTAACTAAGCAGCTGTAGCAGGATTTGTATCACCATTCTAATTACCAGGAAAAACGGTCAATCATTCAAGTTCATCTTATATTTAAACATTTTGTAAGAAGTAGTGGAGCACTAAGATCAGATGTATAAAGAATGCACCACTGTTGTGAAGCCAAAGACCTATGTTTAATGTATTCATTTAGAGGACAGAGCTGGGCTTGGATGTATGTAGGATGTAGGCAATTGGTCATGATACTTAAGTGGGTACCTGGTTTTCAGTTCTTGTTCAAATATGTGTTTTAAAAGTTTATAGAATGGAATTATAGAAGAGAGCTTAGGAGTTTGTCTCCTTTGCTGAAATTCTCTGTATACATCCGTGATAAGGATATTCCTCTGAGTAGCAGCAATGTGGGTTCAAATCATTGCAGGTAACAAAGACCTCCTCTCTTACTTTTTTGTCAGTTGTCAGTAGCTGCCTTGCAGGAATCCACTCTGTTGTCTTCTTTCAGTTTGTCTTCATTGAGGACAGAGGAAAAACAATGGACTCTGGACCCTGCAGTAAGAAAGGCCTTCTTCCCTATTCATCGATTCTGCTCTTTATTGTAGCGCTTCTTTTTTATTTTATGTAGTCACAACAAAAGAAAATTCAGTGACGTATGGAAAAAAATAGTATTTCAAACATGAATGATAGATTTCCAGAAAGAGTTATATAACATCCCTTTCATTTCCTGATCAGAAAGCAAGCTGAGGGGACACACTAGAGGAAGACAGAGCACAAAATTGCTGGGAAATATTGTCGATAAGTAAGAGCTAGTATCAGTATAGATTCATCTAAAAAAACAGCAGAGTTATGGCAGTTTATATGAGCTGAAAAACTGTCCCTTAGTTTCGTAAAAGAAAAGAAAAAGAAATAATAATAAATGCCAATAATATAATCATGCAAGCAAACCAGAATTAATATGTATTTATGTATTTTAAAAATCTTCAGCAACATAGGTGCAGAGGATTAGTTATTTAATAGTGTTTTACCTATGACAGAAAGTTCATAGAGAAGAAAGACTCCAAAAAAAAATGTTAGCTAGTCCTCAGGGAACTAAAATTGGTGGGCACGCTTTTTATTTCATTTTCAACTAGGTAATTTTGTTCTTCTTTAAAGTATTTTGCTATAGAAATTTGAGGGGTCTTCTGTAACCCTGATTAAAATTTAATAATGGTTTTATTGGAAGTATTTAATTTATAGCTATGCTTATTGTAGTATTTGAGTAACGCTTTTGTGAATCCAAATGCAATTCTATATAGTTCCTGCTCTTTCGTGGAAGGGCTTTGTTTATTAAGTTGTTTTCCTGAGCAATCAATTGCTGTCTGTCAAAACTAACAATAAAAATTCACAGTTGTTCTGATTTTTCATTGTATTTCAGGGAAATCCACAGAGATCATGACTTAATTTTATTTTCTGGAACAATAAACCAAAATACCAAACTTCATAACTACCTGCATCCCTCATGGTATACAGTTTTAGAGTTCTTTTCTCCTGTTACATGTACAAAGTTCCCAGTTAGCTTTAATTTAAATTATATGTATGCATCAGAAGACACTGGATCATTTAATATAGTTTTAGATATAAGTATTTTGGAAAGACAAAAAGCTATCTGTCTTTGAAATTGAGAAAGCTGTAATGCTTTTCATAAGGCAAAAATTTTGAAAATCCTCTTTTCACATTTCACAGTGTTGCATCTTTTTTTTTTTTTTTTTTTTTTTTTTCCCGCTTTTTTTTTTTTTTTTTTTTTTTCCCCGCTTTCTTTTAGTTTGGGAACCAGGCTTAGTCCTTGATCCTAAAACATTTCAAGAAAATTATTTAAGTAAATGAGCTTTGTTTTAAATCTTTTGAGGATGAATAGAAAATATTACATGAACAGGAAGTGCAATTAAAGTTGCTGTGTATTCATTGTTCTTTGATTAACAACAATCATGAATTATTAGAACTAGAACCACTAAAATCCTTCCTATGCAAACGCCCAGTAGGTAAGAGAGTGTTAGTCCTGGAACAGTGAAGGGATGGCCTTACACCTTGATATAATTTCTGCTCTAGTGAGAAGACCTTTAGTAATTACAGTGAAGACAACTAGCTTTCCAACTATGGATATTATCAGAAAAAATGCCAATTTGCAGTAAGAAGCTGCTGATCACATCAAATCCAAATAACTTCGGAACTTGCATCGGCAGGCTACAACAGGGGTAGAAGAGACAAAGTGGACCTAATAGTGTTTCATCTAGCCTTGTCTTCTGCATAGATTTCAAATTAGAGTAGTAGGTAAAACTGCTCTAAACTAGCCGTTCCAGAATCCCTGATTTCGTTATATGAAAAAAGTCTTCATAGCGATATTAGGAAATAAGGATCACTTAGGAACACTCCCTTCATCCCAGAATAAATTCTGAGGAGCAAGGAGCAACAGAGGAGAATGTCCTTAAGTCACTACTAAGTTACTTATACAGAATAGAAATTATTTCTCTAGAATAGAAATTGTACATCACCTTAGTATTTTAGAATAAATGGATGAGTGCTTCTACTTAAAAAGATATTTTCACCAGTGTAAATGTTATAAGCATGTCTGGTTTTAGATTGGTATGTTAGGGAAAACAGCTTTATATTAGTAAAATATATTTAGTTTGCTATCATTTGATCACATATCTTATATTCCATATTGTATATTGCTGCTTTAAAGTAACTTTATAGAACTTCATAAATACTTTATAAAAGCTTCAGCCACTAATGACAACTTATTTTAATCCTAAATATTTCAAGATAATTTAAATAATTGGTTTATTTCCTGAAACTTTGTCTTCCTTTTAGCAATGTGTCTTGCTCTTGCCCTCTCCATTTGTGGGTTCTTTCTATGCATGTCTTTATTTTCATGGGAAAGATCTGGGCAGTCTGCTCCTGCAAACCTAAGTTCATATCTAACCTAGGCAGTGCACATGTTCTCTTTGTAGCCTTCAAAAACACACAAGTCTTCCGGTGAATAATATGATTTTGTCATTTATTTTAGGATGTTTTTGTGTTAGGCATCAATAATGTAGGTATGAGTTGGTTGTCCAAGTGGTCATACTCAATTTGTATGCTACGGTCAAATCGATGATTTAGATGGTTTTTTTTCCTTTGTTTCTTTGGGGTTTTTTTTGTTTTTTTCTTTTTAAAGTCAGATACATGAACTCACTCAAATGAAAAGAAATAATTGGTCAGTGCCTTAGAAGAATTTCATTCTGGTCATAACATAATTGTAGGTATTGTTGAGAGCCAGTGTGTGGCATTGTTTCTTGTTATTTCAGGATGGTTTCTTGTTATTTCAGTAACCTATGATGAGAAACAAAGCAGTAAAAATATGTAACAGATAACTGTAGAAAAGACAGGAATTAATCATTTAAACTAATCTTTCATATGTATGGTTTTTTTTCCCCAAACTGTGGTAGAATAAATAGCATAATTATTTTCACAGCTACCAGCAAGTCCAATCAAAGTGTTCTTTGTTGCATTTCTAATATGTACAAAAGTAGGAAGAATAAATATTCCTGCTATTTGATTGAATTCCTTTTAATCTTAATGAACGAAGGAAATAACTAACCAAACGGTATGGTTTAGAATTGTGCCTGTTTAATTCAATTGCATTTTTGGGCGCTGATGTTCCAAGCTTGGTCCTAAAATCTAATTTATTAATTCAGTAGTAGTTTCAATATTTTCTTTAATATACGAACAAAAAAAAAAAGTCTGGATATAATGAGTGTTTGCTCACACATCATGCTGCTTGAACATCTCAGTTGAAGTCAGTTTTGTTTTAGTAAGAACTGAATATATGATCAATATAGACACGTAGGTTTAGGCCACAAATGTCTGTAGGTGTATGTGTGAGTATATCCAAATGTACTGATTAGAATTAAAATATTTCAGTAAAAATCCTGTTTTATGCAGTCAATATTTTAATAGTGTCATCTAGCCTTATTACCTTGAGTTAGGATATATGGCACAATTCAGCATCATTTTGTAAGTTTTTGTTTTACCACTATACCAAGATAATGTAATATGTGTGAGAACATAAGCTTACTTTTAATTACTGTCTCCTTTTCTGAAGCTTCTCTATTGCATGTTTTCAAGTGCTAAAGGTTTTCAGGAGCTGAAATAATGGATTCACCGGTAAGGGGACTAGAGAACAATGACTATCTTTTGTAGTACTTCTCTTTCATAAAGATCTCTCATAAATTCAAAGATAAAAATCAGACTTCTTCTAAGTAGCATATTGGGTCTTGTAGGTCCAGATTAAGATCTTTCATGAAATTAGATCTTTAATGCAGCTCTTTAGTGCAGCAATCTTTTCTTTTTCCCTGTATTAAAGCAGGTGTGAATCATAAATGTGCCATTTTTAATTTAGCAGGTCCTGATTCTATCAGTATGTCTATATAACTTACTAGCTGTTGACATGAATCTGACCCCTCTTGCAGTAATTCATTGAGATAAATGCATTTTCTAGGCTGGTGTCTGAAGAATGCAGTTTTGGAAGGCACGCCTTGGGTTTTCATATACACCATCATCAGAATGGAGAGAAAAAGTCACTCCAGCTTGATGTTTGTAGTATAATAAAAAACAATATGTTTCAGTTAGCCACATAGGGGCAGGAGGGAGGAATTAAAAAAAGAAAGCCTGATGACTTCTGGTCAAGCTGTCAAGAAATTCTTATGTTGTTCGGTTTGCAGCTTTCTGAAATGGACACTAATGGGCATTCACACTGTCAGATATGCCAGCAAGGATTTTCTTTCTGCCAGCAATGGCAATGATGTTTGGACAGAATTTGAGGTAATTGTAGACGTGTATATAATTATGGAAGTGAGGCATATTTGTCTTATGCCACAGCAGAGCCAAGAAAGTATTTAGCAGGCAGTAAGTGGAAGAAGGTCGGGGAGAGGTTTATCATTCTTGACATTGATGTGTTACTGCATAGCAGAAGCTGAGCTCTGAAGACCATGCACTAAGCAATCCTTGTCCTTTTTTGATTGCTTAGACTTGACATTTAACATGTTTTCGCTTTATTACTGACTGTTCACATGCAATCTAGTTTAATGTATTTCAGAGTCTCTGAATATTTAAGTTCTCTAGTTTGTCCCCAGATACCAGAATTTGTTTGCTTCCTCTCAAGCATTCTTTAGATTTTCAGACCAGTTCTAACTAAACTAGTTATCTAACTAAACTAGGCTAGTATTATGTACTGATTAGAATGATGAGGGTGAGGATTCACCATAATATTTAACTCTGTTTCCAACTTTCTCTATGCTTTTGGGGAGGTAGTATTGCTTCTTAATGTCAGGTATATCAAATAAAGTCAATTATGTGTGGGTTTTGCATATTATAAGTTGTATCATCAGACCAAAGACGTAATATATACGAAGTATTATACAAAGTATAAGCAGCTAGCAGAAAGAAAAAGTTTTTACCAGGTTATTAGAATCAACAGATAAAATATGTAGTGTAATACCCTACCTAATAGTTGCACAGAAAATGACTTTGAAGATTTTCTTTTGATCATAGTCTATATAAATTCTGTATGCTATTTAACTAATCATAGAAGGAGCTATATTACAAGCACATTATTAGTATTGCTATGCAGTCACTGTTATAAAACTGTTTCTGTGACTCAGAAAAGTCTGCAAAAGTAACTTTATTCATACAGATCTAAGACTGCAGTCCTGTAACTCTCAACACATAGGAACACTGACTTCAACCAACATACAAATTTTTTTAAGGCAGGAAGTGAACCTCAAATTTATATTCACAGAATTCAGCAAGTACATTGCTATCAATAAGCAATTTAGTCACAATGTCTTTGTTAGGTGCTTATTTTTTTAATAATGGTGAGTTTGGAGCAGATCTTTTTAAATTTTATTTTCTATTCAAGAGTGAGAAGGGTGAGGAAATGCAGAAATAACGCTTAGTTCACTTAAGTTGTGTCTGAACACTGGATTCTCGAATGAGTAAACAATAGTTTATACACTGTAGTTTGAATTATTGAAATAAGATGTTACCCTTCACTTAATGCTGGAGCAAACAGACAGTTTGTGTGGATGCGCATCATAACTTTTTAGTAACTATACTCAAAGAAATTTTCCAGACATGGATACATTTATGGTATTGCGGAATACAGCGTGGTTGACAAAAAGAATGATACTAGGAAACTGCAACAAAACCAAAACCGTTGAAGTTGATGATATCCTCATGCCTATTTGCAACATTACAGTTCCTCATAATGACCACACATGAAGTCCCTAGTGGCCACATGAAGTCACCATAACCTCATTTGAAAGTTGGTGATATTGGTAGAACACCAAAATTTGTAAATTCTGTGTAGAAATTGCTGAAAATCTTTAAAGTATTTAAAGTTTAGATATTTTCCTAAATTATACATTCCAGTACACAAAGGAACTACTTCAGGGAGATCCTGTATCTTGCAACTGTTAAGTAATTCTTTATGTGCTAATTAGAAAATATTTAGTTTAATCACTCTTGCATCTGTTATTATCAAGACTGTACTTCATACCTTGATAGCTGTCACTCAGCATTAGAATGGCTTGCCATTATCGCTGTTCATTCCTGAAAAAAGTGAAATGTATTAAGACTCAAGGGCACAGGACATAGAAAGAACATACTGGATTATGGAAAATATTTCCAGGAAAGAAAAAAATGGCTTGGCAATCACAATTTCAGGTGAAAGTATAAAAGCTATTTCAAACTTCTGTGTGCTTCATTAGGAAAAATACATTTACTTCAACTAAACCTTGAGCTGCAAAAAACTGACTGGAAGTGGGTGAAGTGGGAAACACAAAATTCTTACGTGTGTATTTAAGATTTGTAAGGCATTTATATTTGAGTGATGAAAAGTAGATACATAAAGGTTTAGGTCTAAAGTTAAAACCCTATCGGTATCAAAATATGCAAACAGCATTATCGAAAAGAAAATTGTATTTCCATAGAAAGACTAGGGTCTCAGTGAATAATATCAGATATTGTTTCATGATGAACCATCTGGAACAACAGACTCCAAAATGTCAGATATCAGACTAAAGCCAAATATCATGTAATTTCTGTGCTAAACACTCTGTCAGGTTGCATTTACTGCCACCAAAGAGGTTAGATTTCATAAGAAGACAGTGAGAGTTGTAGCATTTAGTCAGTTATTTTTTCATACAAGTGAACTTGTATTATTTTTGTCTGATTTTTACAGAATTTTGTGCTAATAAATTCTAAAGATCTGTTCTCGCACATTGTGAAAATAATTTCTGTTCTGTTCTGGCTTCTACACATATTTTAACAAAATATAACAGTTACATATTTATGTTTCAGTAGTAACTTTCTCTAATTAATAAATGACTTAATGATTAAGATTATACATTTTAAATTGATTTTTGACTTCAAAGAAATTTTTTAAATTTTATAAGGGGAATGAGATTCTGTTGTCAGACCATAAACTGACAAACTTATTCTGCTAGTTCTTTTGTTTGCAAAGAAAATCTTAAAAGCACAGAATTATTGAATCTAATCAGCAGTTTCTCAACTGTCTTGTTCATTTGGAGCATTTTAACTTAGATATAGCAGAGGTGATATTTAATTTTCAGTTGTACTGACTAACAAACTCCTTAGATAAGCACACAAGGGAAAAAAAGAAAAGTGATATTAACTTGGCAAAAAGCAGAAGCTAGTACTCCAGGTTGCCAAACTTAGGTGAACACATTTGAGAAATTGCTAATCATGGAGAGTCTTTGTAAAACTAATCTGTTTGCTAACACCTGGCTTAAAAATAGTTAAGAACAGACTGTCCTGTCACAGCTATGCAAAGATTTAGTTTTGGGTTAAGAGTACTAAATTTCAGATATCTGAACTTCTTTATAGTTACTGGAGTTGTCTAAACATAAGGAACACCCTTGGCTTTTAACTGTTGTTCCAAAAGGATCTAGCACCTAACCTCAATAGTTTTGTTCATCTATTGTTGAAAAGAGAACATGCATAAAGTGTATTCCTTCTTTCTCTCTTCATTTCCTTCACAAGGATAAGAAAGAAAAAAAAAAAAACCGCAAAAAAAAGAAAGCTGTTTAATATACTAGAATTACCATACTGGTTGAAGACAGTAAAATGGCATAGTATGTGATAGCAACATGACATAGTAATTGGTACAGTCACAGTATATAATCTTCATGTTTCAGTCATATCATTTGTATTCTGCAGGGCAGTTCTGAAATCTTCTGTGTTTTAAACAAAATTTCAGTTTAATGTTGAAATAAATTTTTAATTAATGTTCTCTTAAAAAACCCGATGCTGCAGAAAGAATTCATTAGGGCAGAGAATATCAGTGAAGAGCTGTTGTCCATTTATCTATGTTTTTTCAATCTTTGTGTTTACTTTCCTCAGCTGTCGGCCTTGCTGCCTGTCCAGAACCAGTAATTCCTAGCAATGGGATCAAATCAGGAGATAGATATATGGTGAATGATGTTTTGTCATTTCAATGTGAGCCAGGATATACATTACAGGTATTTCTTTCTTTCTTTTTTCTTCAAATTATACACTGTGGAATAATTGCAACAAAATGGTAATAGACCCACCCAAAACCTATTTTAATGAAGAGTCTGTGGTATGTCCATAGAGGTGATTTAAGTAGAGCCTATGTGAGTACTCCCACGTTATAAAACTATGAATATGTAACATGTCTGGCTCTCAGTAAATCTGGGCTGGCAAATCTTGTCTTAGATACAATCAAGTAGTAAAACCCATCAAAACGGACAAGGAAATAATATGGTTAAAATGTTTTCTCTAGAAAATGATTTTAATACTATGCTTATTGAAACTGTACTGTGTTTTTCCATTTTTGGAAGTGGTTCCTCTAGGTGAAATTTTAACCACAGTAGTAGAAATACATCATGGGATTTCGTATTCTGTTCAGAAATTGTAGAATTTAGTTTCTAAAGCAAATCTTATTCATGCTAAATCTCATCTTAAAAATCTTTCAAGGAAACAAATATTACAGACTAGTTCACAGATTGGGGGTGTTCACTGTTCACACAGTGGTTTAGTTTCCCATGGTAAACATGTTATTGAGCTGCTGTTTGTAAATGTCACAGCACTATGTAAGTCTAAGACTGAAAGCTTTTTTCTTCCCTCATTAGTTCCTCTAATTCATTTACATATATTCCACCACTGGTGCGATACATTGAAAACATCTGAGTTCAGAATCTTTTGGGTGATAATAGGTCCCACTCAAGACAATGTAAAAGCATACCACTGTATCAGAGAAAGCAACGCATCACAACTTCTGCTCCAGAGAAGGATAAAGTCATGGATCTCTACCTGATGTTTGCCAGTTCACAGCTCCCTCAGCATATATAGGCTTACTCTTTGGTCTCAATATTCCTCCTTACCATTCTTCTAAACTTCAGACAGAATTCAGGCTGAACATCTTAGCTCTAGGCTAGCTGTGGGAACACCTGCACTTGAAAAGTCTCTCTAGGTAATCAACAATATGCTTACCTTTTCAGTCATGTATTACAGATATAGGGTCAAGCCTTTAACCTAATCCATGCTCTTTACATTTATAGCATGACTTGAAACAGCCTGTATCAGAAGCATCCCATATCCATAGCAAAAAATATTCTGTCATACATGTATGCTACTAATTAGAAAAGATTCACGACTTTGCACAATAAAGCCTACTCTACCCGTCCTGAGCACTTGCTGCTCGTTTAATGGTTCGAGGATTGCTTACAAGCCAGCTGATGGTTCATATATAAACTATTTAAGTTTCTCTCTTTCCAGCAAAGGAAAATTTAGTATTATTTTGAAAATACCTCCTGGTTTAAAACCTCTAACTTTTGGACTATATTAACTTTATTTTCCCTATTTTATCTTTCCCTTACAGTATCCTTTGTAGGTAGCAGTAATGTCAGTAAGAAAATGAGAGACATACAAGATTTGATATCATATTTTTATTATCGGTCCTTTCAAAAGGACGGACTGTCATTAAAGCTTGACTCCCAAATAGATTCTGACTTCCATTTAAATGAACCATTAACCTTCTTCTATTTCAAAGCAGCATTAGACTAAGTATATGATGAAATGCTCTACAGATACGTCTATATTGCTATAGCCAAGGCAAAGGTATGGGAACTGAAATTTGATCTTCAGTGCTATTAATTTGTTAGAATGGGGGGCTGGCATGGTTTTGGCCTAGGTGAAGTATCACAGTTTAGTAATCATCACAAACCAGAGACTATTCCTGATAGGCAGTTTGCATCATGACACTTTGTTTTGGAGGTGAATTTTGAAGAAAAACATTAAGGAGGTAGATATACAAAAGAATGTGTATTTGACCTCAAGGCTAGAAAACAAGCCCAAGCACTTCCGCTAGTACAGATGCAGCTAATATGTTCTTGTAGTCCTTTTTCGTATGTGTTGAGTTAAATTTATTATTACTAATCCCTAGACTCAGGACATTCTATTTTAATACAGAATCTATCTGGAAGTCAGCCTATAATAAACTTGGTCACACAACAATAAATATAATTGTATTTTATGAGTTGTTGGATTAAATCAAAAGTAATCTCTTTTTTTCTTCTTTGAGAAAGATTCATATTTTGAATATTTGTAGAAAAGCTTTGTGGAATTCTTTATGTATTTTTATTCGCTTCCACCCTATGGTGAAAGGATCAGGGTCTGATGGTGATGCTGGTAGGGCTGTAATATGAATGCTGTTCGTATAATTGCCGATAGGTGATAAGCACCTCATTGCTGTGATCCAGGCCACTGCTTCTGAGTCGTTAAGACTGAAATATATATACGTGAACATCTGATTGTTGGGTAAGCCTATAGCAGTGATCTGATAGAAAAAAGTGAAAAATTTACCCTATGCTAACTGTTTCCTCTGGAGATGGAATAGCATCTAATCCAATTTATTCCGTCTAAAAGCCAGCTATCTAATCTGAATCGGCTGTTTAGGCTCTCATTGTGACAGTAGAGATAAACAGCCACATACCTCCAATGGCTGATTCATACTAATATTTTGTGTTAGGACAGGTACCTTAATCTGAAAGTATTGTCTTTCTTCACTGATTAGGATATCAAAAGGTTAATATGGGTATCTAACTTAAACTTCTTAGGTTTGATGGGGTGATTCCTACTTGTATTGCTCATCATATTGCACACTCGTCTCTCCCTACTTTTTCAGCTATGAAACGTCTGAATTTTGCATATGAAAAAAGGGGATGATTCCATTTTTATGACATGGATTAGAAATAGATAAACCCTCAAGATACAGCATCACTGAATTTTCAGTCCTTATTTAAGATAGTATTGCTGAAATATTGAGGTGGAGTGCTGACAATAGAATGTGAATACTTCAGAAGTAGTTGGAATGAGTAAGGAAACCTTTTGAAGAAACACATTGTTAGCCCTGAACTGATGTTTTGGATCTATTTTTACTTAGAAAAAAAAAACAGAAATGTGAGTTCATAAATACAGTACTAGTATAAAACAATCATGTATTTGTGAGGAAGAGATGTGCACATAAGAAACAGATCTGTGTTAATGCTAAAATTTAAAACACTGTGTATATCACACAACATCTTTTGTCCGTATGCAGGTCTTTTCTGTGGTCCTTGAATATGACTAACTGCACTTTTGTTTTTATACTTACAAGGATTCTATAATGAAATACTTTCATAAAATTTCATAGCGTATTGTTCCTTAACAGTACTTCTTACCTCTATTTCCATACATATATAAATTTAATCCTAACTGTGGAATCTGACTTATATAAAAACTAGTTTCATGATCTTGTCTAAAGTGTAAAACAAAAGACCTTCAATATCCAAATTGAATAGGAAAGAATTTGAATCTTTTAAAAATATTAATGAGGATTTCCATGCTGTATGGACTCTGCTGTAAGAAAGTGCATATGCATGTATGTATAGTATGTTGCTCAGACAGGACAAGTAAAAATGGCTCTAAATTAAAAAGAAGTAATAATGAAAATAAGTTCTACGAGGCACGGTATGTTTGCTATTCAGCAAGTATAGAGCAGCATAACTTTGCAGATCCATTTTTTTGTTTTTTTCGCTCTAGCTGTGAATTTACCCTCAGTCTTTAGAGAACATATTCACAGCTAGCAATAACAATCAGGTGTGGATTAGTTTATAATTGAGACTTACCAGAAAAGTCACAGAGCTCAAAATACTACCTGGAGATGCATAAGAAAGGTAATTGCTAGCTGTAGGATTAAGTGTCTCCCCCCAGGAGGGGAGTTTAAAAGACTGAAATCAGAGTGTGCTCTTGTTGGGAAGAGGCTTGAAGTCAGAGGAATCATTTAATTTTATTTTTCAAAAGATCTTTTATAGGCCATTTCACCTTTTTTCCTGACTGTGGTAGTTAAATTATGGCTTCCCCCTGACTCACATCAGAGACATGCAATCATAGAAGACTAGGAAGAGAGAATAAAATAAAAGAGGGAATATTGCATTAAGTAATTTATTCAAAACCTCATCCATTTTACAAGTAAATAAGATGACACAATAAGTGCATGCACATTTTTCTTTTAAAATGAAAAGGTTGCTTTTTAAAAAAAAGTGTTTTATTGAATTTTTATCAATTTGTAGTATTTTTATAAGAAAAAAACTAATCTAATTTTTCATAAATTTAATGAAAACTGATTTTTTTTTTTCCTTCCAAGCCATTTTTTGGAAATGCTTCTGTTCGTCTTTCAGAAGCTGATTGTCTTAACTAAATGCTTAATTAAAGTAGTTTTATTCCATACAATTCTATAAAATTCTGTATGAACTTTATTCAAGGCAGTGTGTGTAGTTTCTTTTTTGTAAACATACCAAATGATGCAGAAGTACTTTCGTCAAAAGGATTTTCCTTTACTGTAGTTTACTTATTCTATATTTTTCTTATTTTCATGAGAATTTGATTGCTATGGACAAATAATATTTAAGTAAGTCTTCATATTATATTGATAAAATATGCTACCTTACTAAATATTAGACTCTTAATACACTTAATAAAAATAAGCAAGCGATGTTAAGTGACTTGCCCAAGTTTGTATATCCAAATGATTAAAACAGGAACTAAACCTTGCTCTCAGTCCCATGTCTCAATCTTTGTATCAGACCCTTTCACTCCTGCCAGTTTATTCAGCTTTCACATTCCAACAGCAGAATGCTGTTGGAATAACCTGAGTTCCTCAGAAGACAGAGTTGACAAAAAAAGACTTTCGTTTGCGCTACTGTTAAGTTTTCAGCTTGAACTGTTACGAGTGCAAGCAAAGCTGGGAGCATTGGTCCTGGGCAGCCACCTTGAAGTATGTAGGAATAGGCTTTGCAGGTCACTTTCAGCCACCACATGATTCTGCTTGTGATATTTCTTAAAAATAGGCAGAGTAAACATGACAGCTGAAGAGGCACTTGTACTTTGATAGCTGTCTGCCAAGATATTGCATGTATGCAGTGGGTCATGTGAGGCCATGTGAGAGTTCAAGGCCTGCTGGTAATAGTGGATGACTGTCTTGGCATGGTCCACATCCATACCATCTGTAGCAAGCAGATGTGGAACAAGTTGCTCTCTGGGTCTGTACTACTCAGAGCAATGGTTGACTCACTCCAGATTGCAGCCTGAAAATGAACTAGTATGCTTACACTGTGAATGAAAACCCTGGAACTAGAATAGGGAGTGAACCAATTTGACCATATGAATGCACGTAGTCAGCTGCTTCTTGTCTTGTAACCAGTCTTATATTTAGTCAAAAATGTGAAGACGTTTTCAAGTTATCAAAGGAAGAGTGTTTTAGAACATTTATCCAGCAGAAAAACAAGAACATAAAACCTGAAGTATTTGAAAATAGTTTAACAAATTCGTAAAAGTAATTATAATGCAGTTGGTTGATGTAAGAAAAGACACAGATAAAATGAGCCAGGAGGTCCTCTGTAGCTCTGCCTTCCTGGAAAGTCCCTTAATAAGTATCTGTAATCTAATATTTTGCCCTTTCCAAACAGGGCCGTTCTCATATTTCTTGTATGCCAGGAACAGTTCGACGCTGGAACTATCCATCTCCTCTCTGCATTGGTATGGATACTTAACTTGTTTTCACTGTGTTCTGAACATCAGATGAACTCCTAGCTTTGTCATGCCTATTGTTCCTTCACTTAATTCTGTTCATTCAAAACTTTTTGAGTTTCCATTTGTATCTATGAAATACTGAAAAATTATAATAAAATTTTTCTTTATATATAGTGTATATGCTATTTAAAAAAATATTGTGAGAGTGGGCAAAGGAGGAAACCCAGATGTTTACCGTTGTTTAGCTTGTCCTGAATACTCTGTTTTGAATTAGGCTGAATCTTCTTCAGAAGGGAGAGGAAGTTAACATTCCTTTTGCAGCATGCTCAGCTTGGAGAACCTTTTCAAGAACAAGGCAGGTCATGCCAGGGAACCGAGGAGACTTCTCAAAGCAGCAGGCAGTCTGTCTGCAGTGGAAAGCAGCTCTGAAGCCAAGCCTTTGGGGTGGTAGAATGAAAAAGAGTTTTAGGGATCCAGAAAAGACTGGCTCTTTTCATCTGAGAAAGCTGTTAAAACGATGCTGAGTTAAGCAAAGCTAAAAAGAATTTCCCTTTTAAGCACACTGAGACTTTACCCAACAGATGTGTGTTTTCTCTGTGTAGATAATAATCTTGTTCTATTGTATTGTTTCTTGATTAAACAAAATTTAAGAAAGTCAAGATTCTGGTGCCTTTTGGCATGCTTATTTCAAGAAAAAGCAGG
>NW_009211060.1:33049-69560 GCF_000690835.1 Fulmarus glacialis
AGAAGCATAGCTCCATCATAACGTTCTGTCACTTCAGCTTTGAAATACATTCTTCAGTGAATGCTTTTAACTTTAATATTCAGTCAGCAAAAGCTGTTCTTTTTAGCTTCATATTTAAGAGGAATTTAAAAGATTGGAATGATATCGAGCAAGATTAACATGAAATGGTTTTAAAGATTGCTTGTCAAGTTGGGCCTATATATTATTTTGTATTGACAACTTCTACAGAAGCAGTCACTTCTGATTAATATGAAGGCAGTGCAGTTCCTTCAAATCAGTTTTAGAAATGGAAAATTTATTCAAGAAGGTGTATTTTTTTTTTTTTTTTGTGGTAATCTTATGTTTCAGCTTGTATATTAAATAGAGCTCCTATTTGCAAACAGTGTGCTCATTGATTTTTTTTCCCTTTAGTTTATAAAATTTTGCTCTCCTGGAAGCTAAAATACCCCCAAGAAAACAAACAAACCCTTACAGCATGACCGCCCCTCCCCTGCCTCCAACCCTTAAAATGTTGATTTTTCTAGAAATCCAAGCCAAAGTCTCTTCTTTTCACTAAATAATGTATTTAACATTACAGGGAGGTAGATATGTTTGAGAAGTTTGAGACTGATTTCTCAGCTTCTTAGTGAAGTTTTTCCTATTTTGATTCAATTTCTTGTGTTGTCTAACCAGTAGATTATTTTCATTTTTTCAGTACAATTATCACAACACACAGTATCACAATTCTGTTACCAGATCATACATCACTGTAACACCTGGCATGATGACTCATAGGCTTTAAAGTAGTGATTCCTCAAATAATAAATATAAGTGACAAGATTTTAATTTGATTTCTTGAAGTTACTCTTCCTTCATATTATTGTCCTAGCGAAGTTATAAACTCAGCCACTTCTTTACAAGTTGCTTCATATATTTATAGTTTAGCTTTATGTCATCCTAAATGATGCAAATGGATTTACAATCTCCAAACACATGAATTTCGTGAAGAATAGCATACAGATAGTAAGCAAAGACTAATTCTGGTATGCAGCTAGTCTATCCTCTTTCTGAATTAAAGAAAGAACTGTGGTGGGGTTTTTTTGTTTGTTTGTATTTAAACTCAAGTGTAGTTTTAACTATATTAACTAGCAAATCTGCAGCTGCATCATGGATCAGTGTCATAATTCAATTTAATTCCAAATTTGTTTCTCTGATTAAGAAGCCTATCTCAACATAGCACCAGATGTTTTTAACCATAATTGTCAAGCTGAAACAATGGGTCATACAGTCTATATATGCAACTACACATTTGCAGTAAAATCCCATTGAACATATTGCATTAAGTAAACATTTTGCTCTAACTCAAATTCTTTTTTCTTTTTTTTTTCTCCTTCTTGAGGAATGTTTTGACTGTGATAAATTTCACTGCTTGGTGCTCATGGGGATAAAAATAGAAAATCCGTTTTTGAATTAATCATATGCCAAATATTAAGAAATAATATTATTAAAAGATACAGTGACTTTCTGTTTATTTTTAATAGCTAAATGTGGTGGAACACTGACAAACATGGGTGGTGTGATCCTGAGCCCAGGTTTTCCTGGAAATTACCCTAGTAACTTAGATTGTACATGGAAAATTTTATTGCCTATTGGATATGGTAAGTAAACTTACATTTGAAGAGCAATTATTTGTAATAATCAGATTTAAATATATATAAGAATATTCTAATTTCCAGTATGAAATAGATTTTATCCCGTGAATGTATTGTGAACCCCTTACATAATTATGCACTATCCTTTGATTTGAAAATGGTTCGCAGTTTAAAAATATCTCTTTGTCAAAGCAACTTTTTATTTGTAAAACTCAGCCTGTCTTCAAAACTGGAATCAGCAAATGAAATCTGCTGGATGAAGATATATCATATGAAATAGACAATGTAACTTCTAAATTAATTAGTGGTCTTCTGTTTAATGTCCTTTCATTGTCCCCCAAGTGACTTTGTAACAGTATTTCTTATGTTCTATGAAAATGGACAAAACCTCATTTCTAGCACTATGGATTTGGTTAAAAACATTCTAAAACTATATTCCAAATACCAGGTAACAACTTAGAAACTTCCTAGGTTTGCATTAAATCTATTGTCATAAGGAAAATATCTTCACAAAAAAATAATAATTAGATTAATTATTATTGGATAATAAAGGATCATGGATAATAAAGGATCTATAAGTGCATGTATGAAACACAATCTTCTATCATTATCAGAAGTGAAAGAGGAATAAGTTTTCTTGCTGTGAAATATTATGCCCCATACCGTGAATTCAGTGCTAGTGCTTAAATAAGAAAATTAATTTTAAAAGCTTATTATTGAGTTCATTCTACCCATCTCTGGAAATGAATTTATTTTCTGTGCTTTCCATTGCATTCATAAAAGGGATTTTTGTAGTAAGATGTACTACTTACATAGAGTGTATAATATTAGATTAATTTGTAGAAATACAGTGTTACTATTTAGAATAGTGCTCTTTATCACTATGTACCTGGTAAAACTGATTCATCATAGTTATGGATAGCCTTAGTAGCCTTAGATATTCTTACAGCCTTAGGATGACCATAGACAGGACATCCTTGGCTAATTCTGGCATTCTAAAGCTATATTTGTGGAAAATACGAATGATAAGCAACTGTTCTGGAGTGATGTCATCCTAAGTACGCTACCACAATACTGCCTTTTAAAAAAAGTCCTTCATATTTCTCAGAGTTGCTCTTTTTATTTAAGCTTTTCCATGTAGACAATGTTTCATGGATTAATTATGCAAGAGTATCTTGTATCCTATTATTATCCCTCTGAGAAAGTCTCTAGTAGTGGTAATCCTATAAATAGAAAAGATTATGATTTTGTTTGGCAAGGGATTTAATAGGTACAAGGTGTGCATACCATTGATCTATTATTGCTTTCAAAAATACTCGAAGAGGACATTTTTTACCATGAAGTTGCTACAGGGATCTTTTTCCCAAAGTCTCTGTCAGATAACCCACAAATAATGTCTTTATACCACGTTTAAACATTGTGATTAATGTGATGTTTCACAGAGAACTTCCACTGCAAAATCTTGGATACTATTTCAGTTACAAATATAAACTTGCCTACCTAAGAGCTGTTTGTCTACATTCATTTTATTGTATCAAAATAAATACATGAAATCACTGAAACACAGAAAACATTTCCAAAATTGAATAATGCTCCAGGATTTTTTTTTTGAAGGATTTTAATGTGGTACTGATTGAGTTAGAGTTTAGCACTGTGCACAAAAACTGATCCGGAGGACACTCATGAACATGTAATGATTGATTCAAATTCCACTGAAATAATTAACCTCACAGTGACTTCATCTCTCAGTAAGTATTCCTTTATTCCCATCCATTTATTCAAACTTTGTAACTGAATGAAGCCCATGATATTATTGACTTAGTGCAAGCACACAGGTGTGCTTAAACAAAGTCCAACAATAAAATTGTGGGAGCTAAATGTGTCCCAAAGTATAGTGCTCTCTTCATTACATGAAAATATACTGATAGTGTAAAAGAAGACCCTACTAAAATCCAAACATTTTAAACAGATGGAAAGTACATCTTTTCAAGTGAGTTGCTGTGATTTTGCAATGATTTCAGATAGCTGTTAATTGATTAACATTTGTAAAAAAGATTAGCTCAGCTTGGAATTCTCATTATTTAGAGTCTATTCAAGTAAGAAAGGAAATCCTGTTGAGTTTGGAGCAGGAAGTAGTATGATTATAGTCTGACTGGATAATGATTTATTTTCTGTAGCTGTCAGTTTTATTCTATATAATTTTATGTAAGAAATGATTTAATGTGGAAAACTTTGACATATCAAATTGACAATTGTAACTTGTATAAACTTAGAGTTAAGGCTTGAGTGACACATACAGTATGACCTCTAATTGAAATTAATATCTTTGAAAAACCTTTAGGAAAAAAAGATGTTTATGTTTGTGTTTAAAATGTAGCTATTTTACGCAGTTTAATTTTTTAAAAGTTACTGGTAAATCTACTTTTTACTTTTAAAATACAAAGCTTTTCTATACTGAATATTTGCAAATAGTCATATAAGTTCCTTCTCAGTAATTAAATAAGAATGATTCAATTTTAAAGGTACTCTGTGGCTCATCAGAGACTCTTTCAGAACAGCAAGCTACTTTTATTTAAATATCTAAACACTGATTTTACATCTATATACATATGTCAAATTGAATTATCTGCTTGTCACTTTAGCAACTTAAGCATAATATTAAGTGGCTGCTCAATTCCTTAGAATGCCATGCTACTGACATCCAGTCTCTGATGGGAATCACTAAATGCTAATACTGAAGTCAAGATGTTTCCGAGCTGCTTGGTGTCCTACCTCATCTTAAATCCCGAGAGCATTGTAAAATTAGTGACTTCACTCAGGTCAGATTAACCGTATCAGACACCATACAAGAGATGGCTGATATTGAGACTTTGATGTGTTCTGTGTGTGTGTCTCTACTGATAGGATCAGAATAAGTTTTCTTATTCAGCAGTTGAAATACTTGTTTTCATATCTCCCACTCTGCATAGCTCAGAGAAGGTACTAGAGCTAAATAACCCATATTCTTATGAGTTCTTTATAACAATCAGTTTATTTAGTAGTTTATTTAGTTTCTCCTGTAGCAAAAAAAAAAAAAAATCCATTTTGTACAAATGATTAGATATCAAACCACAGAGACAAAGAAAGGAGCTATAGAGGAAGACTGAGTGAATGACTTACCCTGGTGATTAATCTATAAGGTGCTCTCCTGGAATGAAGAATGTCTCTACTGCTATTTAAGAATGTCAGGCAGAGAGTTAAGGCATTGAGTATTTCACATTGCTTTGTTGGGTCATTCAGTAATTCTGTTTTATTCCATTCCAGCTAGTTCTTCATAGCCTAACAGAGCAAGGTTAGGCCCAAGCAGTGTGGTTGCAGGTTACTTGGTACAACTCAGCTTTCAAACCAGGGGTTCATCCCCCATCCCTCTTTTGATATATACACATAATTTGAGAAGCCTGAATTCCAAGTCCTTAGTCCACATGAAATAGTGCCAGAACTTAAAAACAGCGCTTCCCATGAGATTATGCTTATACTTCCAACTGTTCAGCATTTTGGGAGTCATCTCTCTTCCTTTCATTTTGTGAGAAAGGCCTGGTTCAGCCACCTGACTTCCAGAGAGGGTTTGTGGTAAATGATCCTGAGTAAGTACCTGTCACCAGTCTGGAGCTCAGTGCATCTTATAGTGGTGCATACAGAGTAGCATGGCTCTAAAGACACACTGGCCCAAGCTGGAGGGAAGGGGAGGCATATATAGGTGACTTGGGTCAGGAAAAACAAGGTAGGGTGGATAGTTGAAACTAAATATGTAAACGTCTGCCTCTGAAAGGTCACTCTGTTAGTAACCTTCCTGGGTGCTGAGTGATCTTGAGCCTCTATGAGAGGCCTGGCCCAGCTACAGTAATGTTCTTTTGGCAGAGTCCTGATCATGCCGTGACACAGCAGGATTTGTGACGTGCCCCTCGAGTGTTTCTGTTGGCTGGTTTAGGAACCTGACAAATATCTGGTTGTTGACTTTGTGACTTTGTTTCATTTGTCCCTTCATGTGTGGTTATGATATTTATTGGGAACCAAAAAATTAGAAGCTCCTACTCTTGCAATACATAGAGGCTATTTCCTTAATTTAAGCATCCCACTTTGAATGGTGACTGAAATATAAATATTGTGCCTATAACAATTATTATACATCTTTTTTTGTATTTGCATACTGTAGCATTAAGCAACATGAGTTATAAAAACTCTGGTTTTAATTTTTCTTTCTTTCTCAATGCTGCAGGTGCACACATTCAGTTTCTGAATTTCTCTACTGAAGCAAATCACGATTTCCTTGAAATTCAGAATGGTCCTTACCACACCAGCTCTATGATCGGACAGTTTAGTGGAATGGAACTCCCCTCATCCTTGCTAAGTACTACTCATGAAACACTTGTCCATTTTTACAGTGATCACTCGGAAAACAGGCAAGGATTTAAATTGACATACCAAGGTAAGTAGGAACTAGCACAATGAACTTTATGGTTAAAAAGGAAAAATAAAAATTTTAATTTATTTTTTTAAAAGTGTGTTAGGTATATACTATATAGCATTTTTAAATCTGTGGATTGTTTAATCCATAAGTTGAACTTTTTTCAATGGAAGTTGTGTTGAATTTATTTTACTGATGTAAAAACCTGAAGCCAAGGTGATGTCTTTTGCCAAAGGTCACATAGCTGATACCCCTTTCCATCCCATTAAGGTGTACTGTTACTGGACAATGCTGCTAATATTCACTGTCCTGTTTTCCAATGTATATAATCTTGTTATATTTAATGTAATGAATGAGGATTTCAAAATACAGTGTGAGTTATTTTAAATATTCAGGTGAAAATTTTTATAATTCTTATGTTATATTTTTGCAGTCTAGACTTATGTGAAAATTAACAGGAAATGAAAAGACACAATAACACACATTCTGTATCTGTATTTTCAAATACATATATTCAGTATTTGAACATGTGAACTTTTTGTAGTCTTCTACTGTTGGCTTTTTTCTTCATCTTCATTGTTTGTTTGTTTCTCTATTAGTGACAATAAAACATCATTAATTCATGCATATTTCTAAAATGTTAAAATAGTCTTACTGAAAACTGTTGAGTCCCATTGCAGGATCTGAACAGTTTAACAAAATGGAATGGCTGGTTGAATTCTCATCTAACTGCAGTGAGGGAGATACATGCCACCTTATTCTAGGCTCTTAATTTAGAGAACTTGGTTAGGTTTTCATATATCTGTATATAAGCCTATATGTTTGTATGAACATGTATGTGTTGTAGGTTAATCCCAGTGGGCAGTTAAGCACTACGCGGCTGCTCGCTCACTTCCCTCCCACCCCCAGTGAGATGGGGGAAAGAGAAAAGGAATAGTAAAAGCAAGAAAAATTGGGGGCCAAGATAAAAAACATTGCTTAATAAGCGAAGGAGAAGGGGAAGAAGAGAGAAAGAAAACAAAATGAAACAAGTGGTGCAAAGGCTTCACCACCTTCCACAGGCAGACTGATGCCCAGCCAGTTCCCAAGCAAAAGATGGCTAACGTTCCTAAACCCCCTGTTTTGCCTTTTATTGCTGAGCATGATTTTACATGGTATGGAATATCTGTTTCATTAGTTCACGTCATCTGCCTGGTTGTGTCCCCTCCCAACCTGTTGCGCGCTCCCAATCTATTCACTGGCAGGGCAGAGTGAGAAACAGAGATGGCCTTGATGCTGTGCAAGCACTGTTCAGCAAAAGCCAGAACATTAGTGTGTTATCAGGATTGTTTTGGTCACAAATCTAAAACACAGCACCATATGAGTTGCTATGAAGAAAACTAACTCTATCATAGCCAGGTCCAGTACAGTATTTATCTATATACACACATGTCTACAGTTATAGTTAGATCATATCTATGGAGTCAATGAATAGAGAGGAAGAATCTTCCGGCAGATGATTCTGAGCACCTGAATTAGGCTAATGCTTGTAAAGCATGCCCACGAAGAGGTCACATCTCTCTGTTGCCTGTGGAATTTTGTTCTGTCACAGTCTTTCAAGTAGGGAACGGTCTCACAACATCACACCCACCTAGTGTGATTTTTATTCTGAGCAGTCAAGGGTAATTATGATTGGACAGATGACCTTTAGAATTTTCTGGAAAGACAGAAAAGTGGCAAATTACAGAAATGCCAAATAAATAAAATACAAAGCCACGTGATATGTTTTCTATATATTCTCCAGTGCTCTTCGTTCTGCTTCTAATTAGTGTGTTTTTCCTCACTGTAACAAGCCCTTCTTTAATGGTATTGAGTCTTTATAGGCTCAACTACATGTGATTAACTCCTGACTAACAGCATTTTCTGTCATGAAATTAATAGTTAAATCTTAAGTTGTTTGTAGACTGTATAATACATTCTTCTAGAGGAAGTGTTCCAGCTTGCTTAGTAAGGTTTTGCATTCCTTTTAAAGGAAAGCATACATTCATATTTTAACGATCTATGACAGGTTCAGCAGGGGGACAAGGTTCAGTTTGCTTTTTAATCGTCATAATACTTAGCTTTTTGTATCTTCATCTCTTCTTGTGTACCTGGATCAAAATATATTTATTGTACGTGGTATTTTGTGGTTTTGACAGAGACAGTGATGTTTGTTGATGTTTAAGGAAATGATAGTCCAGATCAAAGTAAAAGATGGCATAGATTCGGAAAAAAAAAAGTTTTTGTATATTTTGATTGGTTCATGACATAATGCAGTTGACAAGATCTACTTCAAACTCTTCCAACCATTGGTCGGTGCTTGGGTCTGTTTTCACTTGGAGCCCAGTGCCTAAACCCAGTGACACAATTGGTACTATAAGATTACTGTGACATCAGATGTGATGCAAATTACCTGTGGTTATCAATTAAATTTTTCCTTTAAAGTAACAAGAGGTTCTTCAGATCCAGTCACAATGTTTTAATAAAACTGAGGATAGAGATCTATACCTCTATCTATCTATATGGACAATGTGCGCTCACAGCCCAGAAAGCCAACTGTATCCTGGGCTGCATCAAAAGAAGCATGGTCAGCAGGTGGACAGAGGTGATTCTGCCCCTCTACTCTGCTCTGGTGAGACCCCACCTGGAGTACTGCATCCAGCTCTGGAACCCTCAGCACAGGAAAGATATGGACCTGTTGGAGCGGGTTCAGAGGAGGGCCACAAAAATGATACGGGGGATGGAACACCCCTCCTATGAAGAAAGGCTGAGAGAGTTGGGGTTGTTCAGCCTGGAGAAGAGAAGGCTTCAGGGAGACCTTATTGTGGCCTTTCGGTACTTAAAGAGGGCTTATAAGGAAGAGGGGGACAAACATTTAGCAGGGCTTGTTGCGACAGGACAAGGGGGAATGGTTTTAAACTAAAAGAGGGTAGATTTCGACTAGATACAAGGAAGAAATTTTTTACAATGAGGGTGGTGAGAGAGTGGAACAGGTTGCCCAGAGAGGTGGTAGATGCCCCATCCCTGGGAACATTCAAGGTCAGGTTGGATGGGGCTCTGAGCAACCTGATCTAGTTGAAGATGTCCCTGCCCACAGCAGGGGGATTGGACTAGATGACCTTTAAAGGTCTGTTCCAATCCAAACTGTTCTATGATTCTATGATTCTATGATATTATGGTTTTCTATACTTAGCCTGTCTCAGGCAAATTTATTTACCTTTAATTTATTCCGTATATTTAAGCAATATCTGCTTATCACTGCAGACAGAAAGACTCTGTAATCTGTGCTACAGTTCATAGAACTACAACTGCAGGAAAATGTATTGCTATACTATGTCTATCTTTTTTTGTTTATTCTATTCATTTAGCCAATATTTTTTGTTTCCCGTTAGAGCAATTTAGTATCCTCAGCATTAGGAAACTGAGCCCAGGGAATCATTCACGTGTATTCTAAGAGGTATTCAAGTGTAGCTAAGAAGATTACATGTATGTTCAGAAGTTAAGCTGACTGCCATAACGTATGGTCTAAAAATCAGATGAAATCTTGGGCTTATTGAAGCTAACAGTTGTGTCAATTATTTCAGTCAAACCACAACTTCACTTTTTATCTTTTTGACTGTTACAGGCACCATTCCTTAATTCATCCATGGTAAACTGCTGAAAGAATCTTTTAAAATCTGTGTCCAGTCTGGGGTTGCCATTAAGATGGTAGCTTTCATAATTCAGAAATCCATGATATTAGTGCATGAAGTTTATTCTGTATTTTGAAAAGGTGGATGAATTATGCCCATAATTTGTCTATTCTTCTATTCTTCCCTTCCCCACCATGTCCAGTAGAATTATTTTGTCTGGTCAGAAGTAAATGGGAATATGATGAAGAGGACGCCAGACAAAAGTAACTGATATTTTTTGGTTCACTCTAACCCTCTCTTGTTCAAATCACTTGCTTTTTAGATAAGTTGCTTTCTTTCTGCTTCTCCCAATTGCAACTTGTCAGCTGACAACATAAGTGTTATCATGACTAACTCATTGACAGTGTAAAATTTTATCCTGTAATTTAAATAGAGAAAAAGCAATGCACCTAAAATCAGAACAATGATTTATGAAATACTAAAAATTTTCATTACATGGGCCTTATAACAAAATATTTTTTAAGTGATGAAGATTGTATAGTAGCATTCTCAGAATAAAAGAAAACTATCAAAAAGAAATATTGTTCATAGAAATTCAGAAACCTGTAGTAGTATTTTGCAAATATTTATATAAAGAATCCAGAAAAAATTAAGTTCTCAAAAATAGTAATAATTTGATAAGAATTTTCTTACTTTAACAATTAGTCTAATAGTTATAATAGTAGATAGAAAATTCATAATCAAGAAAGAGATGCAGTTAAATTAACTGATAGTTGAATCATTCTAATTTCAAATAAAAATACAACTAGTATTTATTACCTTGTTTCTCAAAATGCATAGTTATAGATGTATTTGAATTACCAAATGCATATACATTTATACAGTTTTATTTTCCCCATGAGTGAGAAGCAAAACAATTTCTCCAGTAAAGGTAACTCACACAGTTCATTTTTATGTAATACTCCTTACTTATAGAGAGACTCTGGGGTGACTCATTCCTGAATACTGTTTTGAGGAAATACAGTATTTTATTCTATGTGTTAAAAATATATATGGTTTTAAAACTTCAAAAAACCACAACATAATCCACTCAAATAAAAAGATACTGGGAAAAAAAATTTAATTATTTTACAAGGTACTTATTATTTATTGATTTTTCTTTCTAATGTTGAAAGTTGCTAACACTGACACGTTTGATTTTTAAGTGATTAGGATCTACCAGCTAAGCTCACTCTACTGAGCTTCTAATTGACTTATGTTCCTTTTTCTGTCTACCTCCTTTTCTGCATTCTACAAACAGATTTTGGACTTTCGTTCTTTAAAAATGAAATATCTTGAATGTGTTTATTTTTCTTCAGATAGCACAAATTGTCTGTTGCCTCTCAGATCCCAGATTGCACTGGGATGCCAATGGTTTACAATTGAGCAATTTTACTGGCTGCTGTATTTTTCTTCATACAAAGTATAATGTTGCTTTTGATAGCTGACTTTTTCAGTCCCACACGTGTTGCTTTTGATATTTAGTTATCTTGACTTCCAGATTGTCTCTGGATTTTCCTACTTCTTTTGATATTATACTTCTGGATTTCTCTCTCTTCCTCTTAGTCGGTCTGCAGTTGCTGAAACTGGACTTAAAAAATAATTCTTCACTACTCCAAAATGTTTCTCTTTCCTTCTCCTTTCTTCCCTGTTAGAAATTTTGTTTTCCTTTCAGTAAGTCAAGCGTCAAATAAGTCTTAGCCTGATTTGCTTGGATAACAAGACTAACACTGTTGTGATGTCTGACTGTCATGCTTTTTGATATACTTCTGTTACGCAATTTTAAAACCATTGGCCAATTTCAGTAAAATTTCACAGTTCCTAAAAATGTTTGAAAAGCAGTATTAGTAAAGTGGATGAGAGAGTCCTGAAATAGTGCCCTTATTGAGAGGAAAGATGCAGCATTACTCCATAGATATCAATTCAGTTTGGCTTGCTGGTTACCCTGTTGGAATGGTCCTTGTCACAACTCATTTTAATACACTGTGTCTTGCCTAACTGCTATTCACGGGATATAGATGTGGGAGATAAAATATGAGAAGTTGGCATGGGTGTCAAATTAAAAATCTTCTTATGGGCAAAAGGAAGCATATCATATACAGAAAGCTAAGAATTTATTTTTAGTCCAATCAATGCTTACACAGCTGTCCAAGTCAGTTAACACAGAACAAAATCATAAGCAATGCAGTTGAAATTGTTACGCAAAAACTTCCTCCTATCTACCCCATTTCTTTTGTACTGTGTTCACCCTCCCAGTGCTCTTATGGAGCCTAACATTGAGAACTTCTGTCTTTTTCATGTAGAACTGGAGAGACAGTCATAAGCATCCCAAGCTCTTTGCTGGGAAACTTATGATGTTCATGGCAGAGATTTCTTACTCTTCAGTCTTGGGTTCCACTTGGGTTATTTTTTACATTTTTTTTTTTTACCACAGTCTGCTTCTTTCTTACTGGGTCCCAGCCAAACTTTGAAAGTTGCTTTCCCCAGCTTCAATTACTGTCAAGGACTATTGTTTGTTAAGTAGTGACTGTCAGGGCTTGCCATACATGGTATTTGCAGAGCATAACCTAACACGTTAGGTAATAATCACTTGGGTGCTAGCATTTGCTAAAATGAGCTAAAATCAGCTCAGGCCAAGGCAAGTCCAGACATATCTCAGATCTCTGAGATCTTGCACTGTCAGGTGCATAAATGGCATAAAGCCTATGGCATTTTACTCTAACAGAAAACTTATTTATTGTGTTTCAAGTGCTTCGAGATGCTGCAAATAAGGTAAGGTAATCCAGAAAAGGCTTAATCATTGTGCTGTCTGCTTATAAGAATGTAGTGCCCAGATGTAGGTAAACAGAAACTGTATAGATATTATGTAGACATATAGTAATATACATATAAAAACACCAGGCTTTGTTTGTTCAGCTGCTGACAAAGCAATGTACTGAATTCCCCCATCCTCCTGACCAAGTAAACCTAACAGTTGCTATACCAAACAAAATAGTCTTTTGAAACCTATCAGTAATAATTTACATGATTTCCAAGAAGCATATTTCAAAAGTATTTAATCACTCAGGGCATCTAAAATAGGCATCTTAAATAAAAGGGAACAAATAGTTGTCAGGACTAAGTAAAGGTTGTATGTAAAATTGGAGGTTGTATACCAGTGCAAGCAGATGTAGCACACACAAACTAAATTCTGCAAAGAATTAGAGAGAAGAAATTTATACTGAATATTTAAAAGAATAAGTTTTGTCAGTACTTTTGCTTTTGTCCACTTTTGCCATTTCTATAGAAATGAATTTGTAAAGCAAAGCAGATGTATCTGAGGACCCATTTCAGGATGTCCTAATATACTATAATTGGGAAAAAAGTTCTATATAAGAAAAGCATTGCTTTTCTAATAATGAAATTAATTTGATATACCCTTAAAAAAAGATGAGTAGGCAAAAAAAGTCCATAGTTGTAGTCACATTCACCAAACCTATTCTTAATAGATGTGTTGCATTTTAGGAAGCACCCACAAGACTGCATAGCTTAATCCTAGGCTGATTTTTAGAAATGTGCTTAAGTTTACATTAAAATGGATTTAAGATTAAATTTGTCCTTTTACTGAATAGTACTAAGCTTGGTTCAATTCAAGGACTGCTTTTTCGTGAGTGAAAAAAGGTGCCATTTCTACTAACTAGAATACAAAAAGTAGTGACATTAAGGTAGCAGATTTTTTTTTGCAAGATAGATGCCTTTTTATAAACATACCAATCTAAAAATAAAGGGAGGTTGTTAATGGGTATACTTATTCAAGCAAACTTCCATGTCATAAAAAATGAAGTTTTCTGGAGATCTTAGCATTTTATGAAGGATAAGGCTTTTTGATAGCCCTCCGTCTCAGGGGAAAGCAAAGAATATGAATATTGTATGGTGAATGATAGAATTAATAATACTATTTATCAATTTTTCTACTGACTTTCTGAAGACAGAAAAATACTTATGAGATTGAAACTTAATATAGCTTGGGATTGTTCTCTGAGCATGTTATTTTGGGGAGGAAGAAAAGTGTATGCACACTGAGAACAGTAATAATATTTGCTTCCCATGCTTGCAGGGGGCTCATGCTGCTTCTTAAGCGCTAGCCTGTGAATTCTCACAGCACAGGATTTGAATATATAACGTGAATCACCTAGGTACTCTGTGTTTCTGAATGCAGTAAAAAGCTTTGTCTCCTTAGCAGAACCCTAGGGAAGTTACAGCTCTGAGTACCATTGCTCCTTGTTCTATGCTCTGATGTTTTCATGTTTTGTTATCACTTCAGCTTTGCAATTGCACTACGTAAGGAATGGTGGATATTCCATTATGTTCAAGACTGAGTTACTGAATGTGTGTGTGTTGTGAAAACTTTTGTTTCACTTGTGGCAAGAAGGAAGTTCATACTGATTACCTGTTGAACTATCTGAAGCAGTTAAGATAAATTTTATTAGGTATTATTTTTATTTATTTGTAAGATAATGAGAGGACTTTAAAAGTACCTGATTTTTAAAATAGCAACATTTAAGTTTAATTACACTTTTTCTGTTGTTGAAATAAATATTGTACTGTTTAATTCAAAAAACAGAAGCATTGAAAAAGGATGTCTCTTTGTTATCACCTCTGTGGTTTTGCCACCTATGAAAAGCAGCAAAACCAGGAAGCAACCAGAAATACTTAGAAGAACATTTCTAAATTGCAATTTGACTGGCAATCTTGAGTTTCTGAGACCATCACATCCATTGAATCTCAGTATCTGAGATGTAAACAGCCTATGCACACTAGGTCTGAGAGGAAGAATAACTGTCACAGAAGTTTGATTGGCAAGCCAAGTGAGCTAATTACAGGCTCAGGGTACTCTGCATATAGCTGGAATGACTCAAGATATATGCTAGATCAGAAAAAATAAATAGCTTTTATGGCCTCTGAGAGATTCATAACAGAATTTAGTACACAGAAGAATACCGTTAGTCTAATGGTGTTAAGACATATTTGTGGTTTTTAATCCCTGGACTTCTAATTCCTTTAGGACTAGGGCTTCTTTAAGGGAAGCAGATAAAATGTTTATTTGTGTTATTTTTGCTGGGGGAATCATAGTTCTTATTACTGGAAGTCTAAGAGCATTTTCAGTCTGTTCCGAATTTCAGTGTAGCATAAAACTGGGTATGAGGTAAGAATGTTGTACTTGGAGAGCAACATGTTCCAGAAAACACAGAAAAAAGTTCTGAGTGCACTCCCTTTCTTCCACAAGCACGCTAATACACATACACAATGTGATTTGAACATGTTAAATCTGATGACCTTTATCTAGCAAAAAGACAATTATGATGGAGCTTCTAAGTCATAGGAATCCTGGAAGGAAAAAGGGATTGTTGAAAAACTACTATATTTCTAAAATGGTTTCAGATGGTGTCCTAAGGGGGGAATACTAAAGAAAATAAATTAGGATCTTTTGGGAGGCTCAGAGCAAATGATTTTCTTAACTCATCTGACAAAATTAAGCCATGTATTGTGACTCTAATCCTGAGTCATTGCATCTGGAAAAATGATGTTCTTTGGTGCCTAAGGCATTAAAGTGAGGTTCCAGATTGCCAGTCCTGTCCTGGGCAGCAGCAAACCGTATCCTGGGCTTCCATAAAAAGAAGCCTGGCCAGCAGGTCGAGGGAGGAGAATTTCCCCCCCTACTTCTCTCTCATGACACCCCACCTAGAGTACTGCATCCAGCTCTGACGCCCCCAGTGCAAGAAAGATATGGACCTGTTGGAGCAGGTCCAGAGGAGGGCCACAAAAATCATCAGAGGGATGGAACGCCTCTGCTATGAAGAAAGGCTGAGAGAGTTGGGGTTTGTTCAGCCTGGAGAAGATAAGGCTCCAGGGAGACCTTATTGTAGCCTTTCAATATATAAAGGGGGCTTATAAGAAAGACAGAGAAAGACTTTTTACCAAGGCCTGTAGTGACAGGACAAGGGGGAATGATTTTAAACTAAAAGAGGGTAGATTTAGATTGGATGTAAGGAAGAAATACTTTAAGATGAGGGTGGTGAGACAGTGGAACAGGTTGCCAGCAAAGCTGTGGATGCCCCATGCCTGGAAGTGTTCAAAGTCGGGTTGGACGGGGCTTTGAGCAACCTGATCTAGTGAAATATGTCCATGCCCATGGCAGGGGATTTGGAACTAGATGATCTTTAAAGGTCCCTTCCAACCCAACCCAACCCATGCTAGTCTAGTCTAGTCTAGTCTGAGAAATGGATTTTATTCTTGAGTCTGTAATTATACACAGCATGACACTGGAGGAATGTATCATAAGACTAAATGAAAGTTTTAAGTAGCCTTAACTGTGAGCTTTCCTAACATTTGAGTGTTTGCGTGCTCAACTCTCTGCTAATACAATTTTTCAGTAAAGTCATTATTTCCATGTTGAAGAGTTATAGATGTTTGCAAAGGCAGTAAGTCACTCTAGTGTTAATGTAAGAAGGAAAATACATTTAAGTCCTAAAAACAAGATAGTAGAAGATCAATTATATTTCATTTGTGATTTACACTCTTTTCTTACCAGTAGAAATTACATTGCAAAAAGAAATGACAAATACCAATATGAGATCATTTTAAAATTCAAGTATTTGCTGCCAGCATTGGAATTAAATCTTCTTCTCAGATTTCCTTTACATTGGGCTTCATTTCAGGCTCTCAGTAGAGTTTTTTCTGCTGTGAAATGGCATATCATTTTTTAAAGCTCACTACCAAACAAGTCTTTGGGTATGACACTCATAAAAAAAGCTTTCTTTTGTGAGGTGTGACATCAGGATTTGTGGGTAATATTTGATAGTGATGACTGAATAATGAATTGCTCTGTTAAATCAGGTATGGTTGTTGCATATATCAAAAGAACAGAGAAGAATATATTTCATATTTATATTAAAACTATAAAACATATTCCCTGAGTGGCCTATAAATCATGATATCATAGTCAGATGGATCACCTGACTTATAGTTACTCCAATAATTTATGAGTCATCCATAGGATTTATACCAGAAGTCACATGCAGAGAGTATCTTCACATTTTACACCTTTTTAAAAAAAAAAACAACAAAACCTGTGCTCTGCTCATGTGCAAGTCCTTTCACCCCTGACTGACTGACCTTCAAATTTATGGTAATCTGCTTTAGGGACAGATTCTATTCTTACTAAAACAAATACCAGAACAAACCCCAAAAGTTTCTGCATGTGTTTTGTTTACCTTACAATAGGAGAAAAGCATATGCATCTATGAATAAACACTAACTGGAATTTTAAAACGTAGGCTTCATTTTTTCCATTAACAATTCAAGGGATTTAAAGGGATGTTGTGCAAATTAAAGGGATAGAGAGATGTTGGTGTTCTTTCAGGATTTCCTCTTTCACCTGTGCTGTTCCTGTGTTTTCTTGTCATGTAGATCAGTGAGATAAGTATTTTTCTGAAATGAATTTTTAAGACTAACTTAAAAAATCAGAGACCATATTAAGTGCGTTTAAAATGAAACTTATGAGTACTGTATTGCAACAAATTAACCAATAAGGAAGGATATTTTTCATGTGTATTCATCTCCTCAAAAGATTGTACAATCCAAGTTTAAAAATTCCAATACTTATTGTCATTGTTTCAAAACACTGTCATTGTAACTATTGGGCAATGTAGTGCTGCACCTTGTTGAATAAATCTGAGAGACCCTCCAGAATAATTTTCTATTGTATTTTTAATATAATTTGCTAATTAGCTTTTTATGTAATTTAATATATTAGTCATAATGTGTCCTGTACTCTTAAATAATCTTTCTAGTACTCTATTTTGTATAAAGATGTTGATAATACGGCTATTATCTGTAGTAGTACTATACGAATAATGATAGCAGGAGTAATAATAGCATTAAAAATTAATGAGCCATTACTAGATTTAGCACAAAATTTTAATGAACCATAATTAAGGTAGAATAAAGCTTTTTGTATTTCCTTTCCAATAGCAATTAATTCTGATTGTTAAGTTTTCATTTTCTTTTCTTAATTTTTTTATTTGGGGAAAGGAGTGTCGGATTTATTAGAGGATTTTGGAATATTTTTCGTACCTCCACATCTCTTCCAGCTTTTTAATGTTGCAAACGCTGGAATCTGGATTCATTGAATGAATTAGGGAAAAGAAGAAGGCTTTCTCAAAATAAATCTATTTATTCCATAGCATGATTGTAATCAGCAACGACTAAAAAAACTCATTACGGTAGCTGTACTTCAGTGAAGCAGTTAAGTACAAACTTCACTTTAAGTAAGCACTTAAGCACACCTACGTTGTATGTTTAGCTTAATCTTGCTGAAATGGCTTGTTTAAATAATCTAATTGATAATAATAAGTATATACTTCTAGGATGAACATGTCCATATTGTAATGATTAGCTTTGAAAAAATAACAATATACTTTGTTCAAGAATATGTTCTTCATCTCTCATACTGTATTTTTAGAGCTTGGACTTAACAGCACATGTTAATATAAAGCACACTGGTATTACTGCTCTTACTTGAACTTTCTTATCTTCTTATTTAATAACTGTAAATGGAATGCTTAGAGAAAGCAGGGCATTCATTTTCTCTAATTATTTCTTAAACGGCAGTTACTTGGTATCTTATCTATGTGAAATTGTTTGTGAATTATTCTACATAATAATTTTATAAAACTGTCTTTTGCTTCCTGTGAAACTTTTTATCATTTAAATATTCTAAGGAAATATATCTTCAATATGGAAACGTAGTTTTAGATTATCTTTATATCTTAGTAAGTGTTATTAATGAAAGCTCCCTCTGAATTTTCATCACACTATTTTGTATGAATTAAATATGTTTAACTGAACAATATTTTGCGGTCTTTGAAAATATAAAACCCGACATTAAATATGATGAATCATTAATGCAATTTTTTGTATGGAGATATATCTAGAAGGAACTTTTTCCTTGGTAGACTTCTGTCATTTTTCTAGATCTTTCTGATGCTCCGTGACTTTATAGTCTTTCATTAATTCTATTCATTTTTTTTCGTTAGGTGATTTTTTTGCATAGTTTAATACATATTAAAAAATCCAATGGATTGTGAAAAGCTTGTATTTCATAAAATTTTAATGAATGACTGATTTTGTTACACATACTAGAATACTTACTATAGTGCTTAAATATGAAAACATGTTTAAACGATTGCTGTGATTAGTTGTGTGCTGATTTATTGTTGAAGTCATTGTACAATTTTATTGATGCAGGTAATGAATAAACTGGAATATTGCCAGTCAAATAAATATAAGCCACCATAGTAACATATATGCTTATCCTCAACTTGAAATGTTTGGTTTGCTACGTAGTGCTCACAGTGGTGCAAAACTCTATTTTTTGTTGTGCTGCAGTTACATCCATTCCTAGTAGATGACACATAGAACGTTATAAACATATATGAATGTTATCAGAAAAAAGTTGTTTCAAGTTCTTATGCTGTCATTAATTGTGTAAGTATACTTGCATATTAATAAAAAAAAGGTATTTTTAAATTTTGGAAATTGCACTATGATCATCATTCAACAGATGTGTTTTTAATAAATATAGTTTAATTTCAGGCATCATGGACAAATTTCTTTTCCTAAATAATTTTACTATTTCTTACTTGGAATGAATTACATTGTTGCTTATATATCAGGATAGGAAAAAGTTATTTGAAAAATTCAGTGATAATTTTTAATCTTGAGCCACTTATTAAATTTAATATTAATATTAAACTTAATTAACTTAATATTAACTTAATATTACTCTGTGCGGCTTTTGGATTCAGTGTGGCTGCATTCAGACCAAGATTTTTTTTATTTCAGACTTAACATATGAAATTAAAACTAAGTATAAATAAAGTTTATGAAAATGTTAGACATACTCATGAAATTACATCACTTAGTGACATACTCACTAAGTATATCCATCTTACTTATTAAATAAATTAATTCCATGTATCTTGGTTAAAAAAAAATTATCTTATTATAAAACTATTACTTCTCAGAACTTAGGCACTAGGTCTGAGCCTAGAAAATTATTTTAAAATAAAGACGTAATTTATATAATATCCTAATCTGAAGCTTCAACATGAACTACTAAAACACAATATTCCATCTTCATGCCCTGCACTCCAATGTTTCTTTGACTGTCCTCTCTAATTCCTGGTGTAGGTGGTAATTCATTCTATTCCAGATTTTGATCTTTCCTATGCTTTGTCTTTAGAGCTAGTTTTTTCATTCCTTTATCAAGGTCTGGATGGTCCAAATGGACGATTTATTTCTTCTTATATGTTAATTACACTGTTACTGGAGTTTGGCATTCCAGTGTTTACCTATTATGGAATATATTACAGAATTTATATTCATGTTTACTTCCTGTGTTGAGAGCTGACTAAGCAATAAAAGTACTTCTGTTCTCTTCCAGCTTACGAGTTACAGAACTGCCCTGATCCTCCTCCTTTTCTGAATGGATATATAGTCAACTCAGATTACAGTGTGGGTCAGTCAGTATCATTTGAATGCTATCCTGGATATGTTTTGAGGGGTCAGCCTGTTCTCACGTGTCAACATGGAACCAACAGGAATTGGAACTATCATTTCCCCAGATGCGAAGGTAATTTTCTGGTAGTACCTTTGCTTCAGAATTCACAATACTTTCTGATTTTTGTTTACTTGTTTGTGTGCGTGTATGTAATGCAGCTTTTGCTGAAGAACTGCACCTTTATCCTAATCTGTGATGTAAGCAGCTAAAGTCAGAATAGTATGTGATTTTATAAATTGTAAATATTTTATTAATCATGTTCCTCAGCAGTCATTTATTGTTCCTATTAATATCTGTCAGTTGTATTTATTATGAGAACTCATGATACTGCCAGAAATTATCTTAAGCTCCATGTGATTTTTTTTTTTTTCCTTCTTTTTTCTGATTTGGGGGTGAGGGGGGCAGTGTACAATGTAACATATAAAAATTTCCATTATAAAGCTTTTACTTGGACTTTCATCTAAAAAATACAAGTGCAGAAACAAAATTTCTGACATTCCTTTAGAGGCTTTGACAAAGTCTCATATAGGATGTAATGACAAAACTAGGTAGTCATAGTGTAGAACTGAAGTGGTGTCATAGATAATCAATGAGCTAAGAAGATACAAAATAGATTGAAATAAATTATTTCCATTATAACAAGAGGCTAATGGTGCTACAGGTTTTCACTGCAAAATATATGTTCAGTATATTTGACACTGATCTTGAAAGATGGGACAGATGCTTCTCTACACAAACCACCGAATAGCTTTTAGGTTAGTCAAACCAGAAAAAGCTGTGAGGCATTCAAGAAAGATCTAAAACTGAGCTACAGGTATAAGCCTTGAAAAAACTGTGAATGAAGGGTCAGTCATTCTGCTTCAGGACAGACTGCTAGGTGGCCAAGAAGGCCAATGGGATCCTGGCCTGTATCAGAAATAGTGTGGCCAGCAGGAGTAGGGAGGGGATCGTGCCCCTGTACTCGGTCCTGGTGAGGCCACACCTCGAATACTGTGTTCAGTTTTGGGCCCCTCACTACAAGAAGGACCTTGAGGTGCTGGAGTGTGTCCAGAGAAGGGCAACAAAGCTGGTGAGGGGCCTGAAGCACAAGTCTTATGAGGAGCGGCTGAGGGAACTGGGACTGTTTAGCCTGGAGAAAAGGAGGCTGAGGGGAGACCTCATCGCGCTCTACAACTACCTGAAAGGAGGTTGTAGCGAGGTGGGGGTTGGTCTCTTCTGCCAAGTAACTAGCGATAGGACGAGAGGAAATGGCCTCAAGTTGCGCCAGGGGAGGTTTAGACTGGACATGAGGAAAAATTTCTTTACTGAAAGAGTGGTCAGGCCTTGGAACAGGCTGCCCAGGGAAGTGGTAGAGTCACCATCCCTGGAGGTATTTAAAAGTCGTGTAGATGAGGCGCTTAGGGACATGGTTTAGTAGGCATGGTAGTGTTGGGTTGACGGTTGGACTCGATGATCTTAGAGGTCTTTTCCAACCTTAATGATTCTATGATTCTATGATTCTAAGCAATATAGACATCTCTTATAAAACCGTACTTTCCAAAGGAAAAAGAGTGGAGAGGCATGAGAAAATGTAGTTCTTTGTGAGAGTAGGGCTAATGCTTTCCTTAGAGACATACAATGTCATAATGCATGACATCTTTGTCAAAGTGGTTGATTAAACTCTTAATGATTTTTTTTCTTTTTTTAATGTTTTTTTTTTCCCAACACTTTTACCACTGGCGTATTTAGATTAAAGATGTGAACCATCATCTCCCATATCTTTTAACTAAAAGAGTGTCTGTAACATTCCTTTTAAGTTACATGTCTAATTTTATAGAATCATTTAGGTTGCAAAAGACCTTTAACAGCTTCGAGTCCAACCGTAAACCTAACATTGCCAAATCTTTCTCTGAAAGATTCTATTAAGGCCACCTATCTCTTTTTGTTGACTATTATAGCTAACTTCTGTACTTATTTTAGAGCATTCATTCAACCTAAAACATGGGCTTAAGTATTCTAGTTATGTGCTTTTTTTCCCAAGGGAAAAAAAGTGCCTCCTGAATTAGGTGGTAAATGAATGGGAGGATTGGAGATTTCAATTTTGCATTTAAATGTTTTACAACTCCTCTTCTAGGTATGTAAGACCTTACACTGACTGTCATCTGTAGCTCCATGTGACTTTTTTATTAAAAATTATTCCACTTTACAAAATATTTTTCCATGTATTACATGAATTAATAAGTAATTAATTTTGAGTTCTAAAAAAAATCAATGACAAGGAAGGACTATTTAAAGAAGATATTTTTATTCAAAGGAGATTGGGTTATGGATTCAACTTTATCAATGTTTTGAAAGAAAATACAAGGTTATTTGTGATAAAACTGCACTATAATCAAATATGAAGCATTTTTCCTCACGTTAAACATACGGTAAAGTTTTACAATACCCTTTAAAGAGTGATACTAAAGTGTAAAGGATGATGATAGAATATTTTTAACATCTGTTCTATATACAGTACAATGCTAGGGTGAAAAGAGCAGTTAGAGTTACAAGCAGAATATCAAGTAAGCATAGGGCCTATCTTGTCCAGAAATAATGATGCCACTTTCAAAAAATGTGTGTGTGTGTGTGTGTGTGTTGGAATCTAAAGAGCATATGGAGGATATGGAATAATTACTTGATAAAATAACTTCTGTGCAGGCCTCATATGACTTACTCTACTAAATGATAATATTAGTGTATTTAGTCCTTCTAAATCTTGCTGCCTGATGATACAGATTTTTAAAACTCATTATGATATCTTCTGCTGGTTAGCTACAATGTGCCTTATTATCTTGCATAAGAATAAAGAAAGAAAATACTTTAAAGGACATAAGAAGGTAAGAGAATATATGTTTTTTCCCTCTTCCCATTAAGGTTGATGTACACTCTTTGCACTCCTAGAATAAAGACATTTATGATACCAAATCCATATTCTCCCTATATCCTTTTAGTTTACTACGTAAAATGAATTTTAACAAACACTAATTTCTGAGATGCAATTTGAAATGTTTATCAGTGGCAAAACACATTGTTTTGCATATGTTCTTAGAAATCTAGATTCTTAGATATCTAGACAAGTTATAATCCGTTCTCTTTGAAAATTGTTTTCACACTCACTGTATTTTGTAGTTGTTGTTGTAGTGTTAGTATTAGAAATTTTTCTACATATATTTCATTCTTTTTATTACTATCTTTTATTACTAACTTGTTGGCATTTGGGATAATCCTACTGATATCTTAACAAGATAAACATGGAGCATTTAACTTAAAATGTTGGTCTTTTACAGCACGTATTTTTGGGACACTTTTTGTAGTGGTAAATCAGAAATGAGAAGAATGAAGTGTATAAATTAAAGTTAAACTGAGAGGATGGATAACAATGATAACCATTATGTCATTCACCTTTGAGAAATAATCTTTTAGCCTCCTCACTTGATAAGAAATGGAATCAATATCACAAGTCATTCTGTTTCGTTATCCTGGCCTGTAATAAAGCTCTCTATTTTTTTACATCATGAAATTAAAGGGTTTACTTCATGTTTAATAAGCTGCTTCACCTTTTCCTAATCAAATAAATGCTCTGTGGGTTTTCTCTGGTTTTGGAACATCCAGAAGAGTTAATTTCTTTTCCTGAATCAAAGCAATGGAAGAAGCTATGCACAGTGTCTTTGCTAGCTAGTATTACAGCACTTCAGCATTAACACTTCAGTAGGACCCTTCCAAAGCGTGTGAAATTTTATGTTCAGGCACTGCCAAGCAGAATCTTTAACACTAAGTGTTTTTAGAATCCTTTAGAAATTTAGACCCCTAATTTCAAAGTTCAATACTTTTTGTGTTTATATAGATCATACACTTCTTCCTTTCTTCCTTTCTTGTTTCCTCCTTTTTTCCTTTCTTCCTTACCCTTTTGAGTCAGATTAGCCTGATTTTCATTTCTTCCACAGCAATTTTGTGGTGATGTATCTGCAGTGACCTATTGTCCCTATTTTCTCACTAATTAAGCTTTGAATGAAACTTATCAGCTAAAGAAAGAATGTCTTAAAAAAACCTCATTAATGGTTTAAGCATTTATTTTAATAATTTTAAAACATTAATTACAAAGGAATAGCAGTATTGTGATAGAATTTAGACCTATATATTATACAACTAAGAGATTATTTCAATTGCAAAAAGTTAACATTCAATTAGTTTAGCAGCAATCTGTATACGATACATCCTAAAGGCATAACAAACACAAAATGGCACTTCCAATTATTTTAAGTGTATATAGAGTGACATCTATATAGATAGGATAAATAGGAACATGAGACGGGGTAAAAGTTGCAAAAAGGAATTTTAAGTATATCATATGTTTTTACTATATGACACATTATTGATACATGTTTATAAAACTACATCAGTTTATCATCTTGATTTTTAATTTTTTGGAAGAATGAGGCTCTTTTGCATAGTTTTATGAAAATTTCAGGAAAAAATGATTCTATATCTCACTTTCAATGATATATTGTTTTCGATTAAAAACAGTATTCGGTTAAACTGTGGGCAACATTTGAATGTATGTCATCTGATGAAAATGTGATTAAGGATAAATGGATTGAAATAATAAACCAGTACACTTTGTAATACTAGTTTCAGTTAGCAACCAGAAGTCTTAAAACAAAGGAAAACACAAATAAGTATTTTATATCTAGGATTTTTTAAATATATCAAATAAATTTGTTGGATTACCTTCCATGATAATTAAATCATATAGAAAAAATAAAATTGCTTTATATCCAGATGCAATTTTTAACCCTAAAACAGATTAAATGCCTGTTTAAACGTTGTCACTTTATATGGGAGAACATTACTGGGTTTCCTCTAGTTTGATGTTGATTAAAACCAGCTATTTGGTATTGGGAGAGTATGGTTTTTTCTGATCTAACACAAAATGAAGCTCTGGAACCCTCAGCACAAGAAAGACATGGACCTGTCGGAGGGGATTCAGAGGAGGGCCACAAAAATGATCAGGGGGATGGAACACCTCTCCTATGAAGAAAGGCTGAGAGAGTTGGGGTTGTTCAGCCTGGAGAAGAGAAGGCTTTGGGGAAATCTTATTGTGGCCTTTCAGTACTTAAAGGGGGCTTATGAGAAAGACGGGGACAAACATTTAGCAGGGCCTATTGCGACAGGACAAGGGGGAATGGTTTTAAACTACAAGAGGGTAGATTTAGACTAGATACAAGGAAGAGGGTGGTAAAACACTGGCACAGGTTGCCCAGAGAGGTGGTAGATGCCCCATCCCTGGGAACATTCAAGGTCAGGTTGGATGGGGCTCTGAGCAACCTGATCTAGTTGAAGATGTCCCTGCCCCCAGCAGGGGGTTGGACTAGATGACCTTTAAAGGTCCCTTCCAATCCAAACTATTCTTTGATTCTATGACTTCAGAATAATATGTAATATTCCTGAGTAATGATATAGATGCAGCACCAAAGGGCATAGCAGCCTTGTATCTTTTTTATTTCTTATTCCTTTCTACTCCCCAGAGAAACATGTTTCCTAAAAGAATTTTGAAGACACGAGGTCTACATTAGGAGTGGTTTAGATTTTTATAGTTACAAATTAGGATTTTCAATGTTTTTTTAGATGAAGTGAGAGTAAAGAAATATTTGTTCCGTTTGAATTAACATGTAGGAAGAGAAAATAATGTTTAGTTTATAATGACATGACGATAACGTCATTCTTTCTCTACTCTGTCCCCCCATCCGGATAGTTCTAATTCAGTAGTTTTATCTTAATTTCCTAACTCAAAGAAGTCATTCCTCTATTCTCTGTTACTGACATGTCTGTAATTCACAACGTACATTTGTCTTGGTTCCTTTGCGTGTGAATCCTATCTTCCAAGCCTACTCACAGATATCTACATTGCACAGCTCCACACAGCTGGGTCCTGAATGCATGCATCTCCATTGTGTGTGCAGTTGTGTACATTTATAGCTATGATTTCTGACTAAAGAGCAGGTTTCTTAGTGTTTTGGCGGAGCATGCAGAGTTTTCTCAGTCTCACAGGTAGCACACTACTTGCTTTGTAGAAAATTCATTTCTGTACATTAAAGCTCAGTCTAGCACTGGTGAAAGAATTATTATGACATATAAATGTTTTTGCAATAAGGAAGACAAATGGTTATAAGGTCTCTGATCATTGGAATTTGACAGTGGGTCTGAGAGGGAAATCAATGGAAGAACTAAATCACTTTTCTAGCTATGGCCAGTATTCTCAGAAGTTCAGATCAAAACCTTTCTACAGAAGATTGCACATACTTCAGAAGGTTGAGGGAAATGAGAGATCTGGTAGTGGCTCACAGAAGAAAGTTGACACTGCTTCAGAGGAAAAGATTGGGTTGTCTGTGCAGTTGTCCCATGGAAATCTGACAACGAATGTCACCCATAAATGATTAATAAAAAAAAGTTTATAAATATTTGTGTGTAAGATGTGGAAAATAGGTCTGTGATTCCAGAATATTGAAGATATCTGGTATTTCTGATTGTTCCCTTTAAATAATAAAATCATCATGACAGTGTCTCTGCTATTATTTCTTTAGGTGTTCTTTCTTTTCCACTGTTGCCAAAATATATTGGTAAGGGTCTGTTGCCAAGCTATGAAATAGGTTGTCTGAATCCTCACCAGACTGTTACACTCAAAATATTGATCTAGGCAAAAGGAACATGACACAGATGCAAAGCCAAGGCTTTAATGTTAGTCCACAGAAAATCTTAACAGTCTAATCAAGGAATTATTATTAGTCCAGTTACAGTGATACTAATATTTAAAATTAGCTAATGCTAGAATGATATACAGACAACTATCTAATATCTAACCCTTTCTCTGATGTACACTCACTCTTCCAGTGCCTATACAGTCTTAAGGTCAATAGTCTCAGTCTGGGAGAAGGGCTACAAGAAGTTCATTCTATACAGAAAACCTATTTGTTTTCACTATCTTTTGTTCATAATTTTACATATATATATATAATATTGTGTTGCATCACACAGTTGTACAAAGCTAAAATGAAGTAGTAAGTAGTTACCTGATCATTAGATAGTTGCTGTTACATGTTAAAACAATTCTCTGGACTGCTAGAACAAGTCCAGAAAAAACCTGACAGAGTCTGTGGCCTGTTTTGTTAGCTTAACACAAAGTCTGTGGGCTATTATTAGCAGTGCACCATGATATTTACTGGACTATATGGCTAAGGTTTTACTTGTTAAGGGTTTTTTATCCTTTCCATCTCTTTTCAGTATTCCATGGTTTCATTGGACTCATAGTAGTTATAGAGAAATGTTCAGTACCCTTTCAAGCTTCTCATATGGACTAAGGGAAATATCAAAGTGAAGGTGTCTCTCAAAAACATGAAGTAGCATATTTTGTTTGTCTACTGGCGTTAAAAATTGCCCCACTTCTGTGTTCTGTATAATCATAGTTTGATATTTTTAGCCACCTGATATACTGTTACCAAGTTTTCGTATATTAGTATTTCCTAGCGAGACCAAAGATATACTATGAATTTCCGATTTAATTAATTGGAAAAAATCCTGGGATCCGGGGGTAGATAAGAACAGTTAGATTAGGTCTTGATAGTGCTGGTTTTTATAAACATTTGAACGTAGGAAGACAGTGGGAAATGTCAAATTGCTAGAAGTCCTAAACTGATAGAATTTCTCCAGGTTAATTGTAGAGTTTCCTCCCTTTATGCTAAAGAAAAGCTGTGGGTTTATTGTTTGGTTTGGTATGGTTTGGTTTAGTTTGGTTTGGTTTTTTGCCTGGTGAGTAATATCAGGGCCATCAGTAGACAGAGAAAACAATAATTTAAAAAAGCTGATAAATAATAGTGGTGTGGCTGGAAGCTTGCCCTTCTAAGGAATCTCATTGAAGATCTGTGTTAGTCTTGTGAAAAACAAATCTCAGGGCTTATCTGATCATATGAGAGAAAATGAGTGTGCCTGTAATGTTTAGTTAAACTGCAGGTACTTGCCAACAGCAGAATGAATTCAAACACCCCTGCCCTGGCCCAGCAAAACAGCATTTTGCAAATTTTTTATACTGAATTATAAAATTTGAAACTTTCTAAGATTTCATGGGCAATTTTTGCTATAATTGTAAGGCTGGTGGTTGCCACCTAGAGCACTATGGCTAGAAGTTTAGGACTTTTCTTCCAGATTCTTCCCCCAAATCATGTGAGATCTGTGGTGTATGGCTGTCTAGCACGCGTTAGGTCATTCAGTTGTCTATCTTAAGCTAGTAAACCAAGTCTCTGGTCTACACAGTTCTATTCCCATTTAGAATACAGATTTGTTGGCTTTATGCTCTGTGATGAAAGAATGACATGGATAAACTTCTGGTATCATGTATCAACTTCTTGAAGATGGGCATCCCCAAGTTCATAACTGACATTGCTATCCTTGAGGTAGATGAGTTTATGTGAGCTTTCACATACAAGCTTCTCTGCACCATGTAACACTCCCTATACTCACGAACCTTTTCAAAGTATTTTCATCCCCATATAGACTTCCACTGCTTCATTCTAGACCATGGTACTTGAAGTCAGCCATCCCTACTTCTGTAAGGGAAACAGTTACTCCAAGCAGGGCTTCGTATATATATATATACTGTGAACAGTTGTGGAAATTCATACATAAAAAGGGTTAAATAGTTATCAACCAAATTCTAGTACAGGCATGCTGAATGGAGAACGCACAGATTCAAAACTGTAGTCTGGCACTGGAGGACTGTCTGAACAAAGCAAAGATATGCATGGTTTTGGAAACTATCCCCATTCTAAATCATATTCTCCACTGTGTAGCAGGTGAGCTTAATCTGTATATGGGAGAAAATTAATTTCTGTTCACAAGATCACAATAGAAGCTTGTCATGTAGTCATGCTCTAAGACTTCACTCCTGTACAATCAGGTTGTCCTAATGATATACCACAGCTGTCTTTGCATAACATATGTAGCTGCCAATAAATGACTAATTAGGTTTGAGCACCTTTGGGTGGATCTTTAAAAATGTTTACTGTCCTTCCATGCACAATGTTGTATCTGGAATTAGGTATGAATGGACATGGGAGCACATAGTATGGTATTTATGCATTTGTAAATCAGCATGTGGTCTACTGTTAGCATTTGAAAGTTTAGAAGACTTGGTTATATGCTTTTCCATTTCAAAAATCTGTGTTTCTTCATACCTATCATTCAAAGTGCAATATCATAACTTCATTAGTTTAGAGTGATTTGTTTATTCAAACTAAAGCTATTTTTGTCTGTGTGAAATATAGCCTGTTATTTCTGTTTAATTTTCTGCCTCCTGTGATTTTTAAGGATCTTTGGAGAAAGCCCAGTATCATCTGTGTGTAATGCTTATTCTATTAGAGTTTTCTTATCATCTGTGACACTTTTTTTTTGGACACAATTTATTGATCTGTCATGGCTAACAATGATATAAGAGGAATTAGACTATTGTTACTGAGATACAATCAATCTGCATTCTTTTTAGAGTATTAGAGAATAATGGAGGCAAAATTAAAAAATGTGTGCAATTATTGACAACATTAATAAATCTGTCAAAAATATAATAAACTCAAAATATATTTAATTATAAAACTTTATCAGAAAAATGCTATGTCTTAGCTAAAACTTAAAGGAGTTTCCACTTGTCACAATATTAGTGTCAGGAAGTGTATTTCAATATAGTAAGCATACTTGTCAAAACAGTCTTTAAGCTGTAAACATGGAGTACTGTGGAGAGAACATACTAGATTTCTGAGACCAGGTAACCTAAGCATGGAATAAATGTAGGGGATTAGGGAACAGTAAAAAATGGGCTCAAGTCACATTTTCATCATAGAACCATCAGACCTGATAGACATTGCTGGCTGTCCTTGGCCTGTACATGCCACCAACCAGGAATCAGACAGCTAGAACCAACCCTTCATTTTCCTTAGCTTGTTTCACTTGTTAGGCACTAAAGGACTGTAATCAGGAGCAGATGCTGATGTGTTCTATGATGAAAAGATGTGCCAAATGCATCATACTGGCTGATGTGGATGAAGAAAGTGAAGTGGTTAAAGCCTCCTTAACCTGTTTTATAAATCCAGTGATTCCTCCAAAAAGGGCTACTTGTCAACTAGCCAGATGATCCTTCTACCCCAATGGTATAGCAGCTTTAAACCATACGGGAAATGTGTCATCCTTCTGCATTTCTCAGTCCTTCTTCCTTCTGTCTTTTCCTTTCTTTTTCCTTTTTCCCTTTTTCCCTTTTCCCTTTTCCCTTTTCCTTTTCCTTTTCCCTTTCCCTTTTCCTTTTCCATCACTTGTTGAGAAGTGAAAAAGAAATGAAGAGGGTCTGAAGGAGAGTCATAAGAACCCTGACAATAATAACATAAGCTTTATGGTAAGAGCTAATGAGAAAAGTTCCAGAGCTAGACTGAGTGCCCACAGATGAGATTAAGGTCTCACTATAATGAGTAAGCCTCATTAGTTTGCACTAATGGCCATATGTCTACTCGGATCCATGCTTGCATCCATAATCATTCAATTCCCCAAAACTGAGACTCAAAAGAGAGCACATTATTACATATTTGCTACCCTTGAATTAAATCAACCACCTTTTCATGGCATTGATTTGTCTACAGATTTCATTCAGCAAGTGTATGCTAATTTGTGTCTCTATCTTCATTTTACTTGTCATAAGAATAATCAGCATACAAACTGTAGTTGAAGTACCATTAAACATGGCTAAAAACTGTCAGAAATAAAGTGTAATGGCATTTGGGGTAGTGAAAGAACAATCAGCCTTTTTTTTTTTTTTTCAGAATTTTGTTCCAGTTCAGTTAGGGTTCGGTTGTATGGAAATGTGTAAGCTTTGTTTGATTGTTTATTTGTTTCTTAATCTTGAATGCAAGCAAAAGGTGCCCCTTTTTAAATGTGTGCTAACTTAGTTTCAAGAATTCTGTATAAAAGCAATACTCCCAGTAGATTTTGATGGATTTTAAGAAATAAAATCTGAAAGGCATCAGGATAAATTATTTCATAGAAATATCAATACTTTCTGTCTGAGAAGCAACAAACCAAGGAAAAATACTGTTTTTAAGACCTAGACTGTCTTGTCCTGTGGAGCTTTTAGAATTTGGGGGCATTTTGATATTCCATTTGTGATATGAAAAAGTACGCTTCTCCTACTAATTTTTCATTTGTTTTCTTTTCAGCTCCTTGTGGTTATAATGTAACTGCTCAGAATGGTACAGTTTATTCCCCAGGATTTCCAGATGAATACCCAAATTCCAAGGACTGTACTTGGTTAATTATAGTACCTCCGGGCCATGGGATTTATATCAACTTTACCTTACTCCAAACTGAACCTGTGAATGACTACATTGCAGTTTGGTATGCAATTTTTCAAAACAAAAGTGATTTTTTTTTGATTGATTTATCAGATCTCACTGTCCCAAGCTACAGCTTTTGCTTAGTATTGCTCTTTCGGTTGTCATATGTGCTGAAGAAGAGCATAAAACAAGTTCTACGATTATATGAAAAAACCAGTATTATATATAACTGTCTGAACTCTTTACGAATATTGTTCCAAAAGTACTTTGAAACTTAAACTCAGTTATCAATCAGATCTTCTTTGAGCTCTCTGTTTTCTAAGTGAGGCTATGTGAGGTCAAAGTGATGTAATAATCTACATTATGTTGAATTATGTGTTCCATGAACATACGAGGCAATATATGTTAGTTGTAACAAAACTTTTTGACATCTTCAGTCATTAACTAACTTAGGCATTAATCAAGATTTTCTTAAATCTTCTTAATATCTTAATATGGCTGATACACATACTCTGTATTTCTCAAGCCAGGATTTTAGCCCTTGTACCTCTATGTCTTTAAGCTTCATATTGTATGTTCCCCTTCTCTGAACTTCTATTTCTTACCCCCCAAACCCATCTCAACTTTGTGTCCTCAGCTGGAGGAAGAGGTCTCAGGGCTGTCTAAATTCTTGCATAAGAATTTACTGCACTGAAGGGCAGGCAGAGATGATGCTGAAGTTGTTACGTACTTTCTCATCATGCCTAACCCTGGTCCTTACCCCACATAATGTGCAAAGCATATATCTCTCATATATGCTACAGATAGTTCGGCAAAAGGACAGTTTACACAGAATATAGGATGTACTCCTGAGTGAGTCAGTGGCTCCCATCTCTCAGCTAGTCCACTATTCCTGGGGTGAGTTTTTTCCAGACAGCAATACTGAAGTCCATATAATACAGGGAAAATCCAGTCAGTTTATAGAGATGAATAACTGTTTATGAACTGCCGTTTGGCTACCTCTGGTATTTGCACTACCTATAAATCCAAGTCTAAAATACATCATAGGTTGTCCTCTTTGGCATGTTAAATAATAAAAAAAAAGCCTTCATTGGTAAAGATCTAACTGTATCAATGACTTCTCTTTTTGCCTAAAAAATTAAGTCCTAAAATTGTGTCAGGTTTTTGAACATGTTTGGCAGAAGTATGTGCTGAATTCCTGAATTGTTGTATTCTTTCAATAAAGATTTTAAACCAACTCTTTTACAGCTTATTTCTCTCAATTGCCCATGAATTAGAAGCACGCTTTCCTTAGATACCTTTTCTGAGGTATCAACAATGGATAGCTCCTGAATGTTCTTGGAGGAGGCTGTTTAGTGTAATTTTGTTTAAGTCATTTATGTATATGCCATTCACTTCTGTATGAAAAGTCAAATCTTAGTATCAAAGCTTCCCCCCGCCCCGCCTCCAGGAATCAGACTTTTAAAATGAAAACCTAAGTAAATTATCAAGTTCCTATTCAATATTCATTACTTTCACTCTTGTTTTCAAGGCAGCAGGAAGAAGAAAATACATTTTTATGCCATCACCTATAGTTTATTTTTTCTTGTTGTCACTAATACCAGAGTAGAAATTGGAAGCCTGAATAATCCTGAAAAACTGTATGACAGAAATATAATTAATTTAAATTACATTTTTAAAAATACAAGTTGTATGTGCAATTTATTTACATTACATACATTTTTTCAAAACTTGAACCAGAGTTTGTCCATACAATGGATTTTTCTTTTTATGAACAGGTTATCTTGATAGGTTTGAGATAGACAAAAATTAGTTAATGCTTGGCTTTTTAACAATACAACTGAGGTGAACAAATATCTCTCTGATTTAAAGACAGTGAAAAGTCAAAACCTAACAGCTTTCAGAGAGCTGCTAGATAGTCTCTAGTCTAAAATACACATCATAAAAGCTTTTTTGTTCAGTTTAGATTAATTACATGTAATATACAAAAAGACCAGAAATAAGTGTTGCAGAGCTCAAAAAATTCTTCAGTGATAAAAGCAGGTTTTTATTTATTTATTTATTTATTCTGCCTGTTCAGGCCTGAATGTTGATACTGAAAATGAATGCAGCCTGATGTTACAGGAGTATATATTCACTTCGGGTGTCTATCCTGTTGTTCAGAAACACAAAACATTTTTTTTCCATTTTTTTTCCTTTTTTTTTTTTTCCTTAGGAGATACCTTTGAGTCTTTGGAATGAATTTAAATGGCAAGAGTAACTTGCAACTTCCGCACCTCTGTATGTGTTAGTCATGAGTAAGGACTTGTAGGATCTGGGTCAAAAAATGTTAGAAATATGATAAGATTACAAGATTTTTCTAGATTTCTTTTTTTTTGTCCCCCAGCTCGTGTGTGCATGAGAATTTTTGGCAGGAACAGACAGAGAAAATTTCAGTCAACCAATAAATTTCTTGCTCATGGAAATATAAAAGCTATTGTGAAGTACTCCTGTTCTCAAAAAATATTAGGCTTTGAAGTTAGAAAGAGTATTCTGTGTTGCTAGGAAAAAAAAAAAAAGAAAACAAACTCATTTTGAATCATTAGGAAAAATATTTTTTACAAAAATTTAACCTGCTCTCCAGCAAAAAGAGACTGTTAATTTAAATGTTAAGTACAATATTTCTTCAACTGATTTTTTACATTTCCCTTCCTAGGGATGGTCCTGACCATAATTCACCTCAGCTGGGAGTTTTCAGTGGGAACACAGCTCTGGAAACAGCTTACAGTTCTACCAATCAAGTCCTCCTCAAATTTCACAGTGATTTTTCAACAGGAGGATTCTTTGTCCTCAATTTTCACGGTCAGTTTGCTTTATATCATTAACATCTAATTACCACAATCAATGAGTGAATTTTAAAAATGTTTCTTAACTTTGTGATGTACTGAATCATCTTAAATAAATTTACCGTGATTCATGAGTTTGTTACTTTTTTTTAAATAACAATACAAATTAGTTTTTAAAATCATGCATTAAAAAAATCCTAAGAACATTCATTTGTGTCTTTGAATAAACTATGTTCTATCTTTAATGTTAAGATATCTAATATTGAGCTTTTACTTTTTGAATTATTTTGGCCCATTTATTAATTAACTTACTTTTAACCTTCTGTAATAAAATTCTTCACCAGCTGACTAGTCCTAGGCCTCATGGTCAGAAAGGTTGATGGGATGGTGTGGGAGCTTTAAGCCTGATATCCAGCAAAATACTTTGAACAAAGTTACAGTCAGGGCTGCAGAACGTAAGCATTCTAGAATTCTAGTTCTAGTTCTAATTCTGACTAATTCACCCAAATTATGTATATTAAATGGAAGGTTGTTAACCTTCTGGACTGTAATCCAAAAAGGTAGGGTGAATTAATTCACAAGGACAGGAGGAAATGCCACAGAAAGAGAGTACCTGAAGACATCTATTTGCATGGGGAAGTCTTTACAAAACTAGTACTCAGAGTCTGAAAAGTTCTTATCTGTGGTTTTCTTCTAAAAGAAGGGCATGATGCATGGTAACCTAAAGCACTCATCTGAGAAGCAAAAAATAAAGTACCTGGCTTTAGTCATCATGGGGGAGCATATAGCTCCCACATAACAAGATAATGTCTGAAAGCAGACTACAGGGAATGTGAGAGTGTTTTCCATCGTTAAGTTGAAGGTACATAAGCATGTAGTCCGTATTTCAGGGTTGATGACTTCGGATGATGAAAAGGCAGGGTACATACTCTATCACAGTACGTAGTGCATTAGTCTAGCAAGGGGAGAAAAGAATGAATCTGCTTCTTTTTCTCTGCACTGTTTCTTTATTTTGCATAATAATATTTTACATAATGTCCCATGGGTGGACAATGTGAACGGTGTCCATGCTTTTAATTGAATTCAAAGAAGTGACATAGGCCACTGCTGAGAAATCCCTGCAAACTGGGCTTCTTGGAAACTAAATTGAAAGGATTCCTATTTTTTGAGCCCATATAGTGGGAGATAGATATCTTAGTTCAGTGAACTCAAGGGCCTTACTGGACATGCATATAAGTACAATTTTAAGTTCCTGGAAAATGTTATTGCTGGAAACCTGCTTAGTGTCTAAGCAGGTTGCAAAGCTTTTTTTCTCAGGTGTTCTCCAGAAAAACTGATGCTATTAGGTATATATAATAATAATTACATATATGTGTTTGTATATATATATATAGCAGAAACACCATACAAATACATAAGTACACAGGAAGACATATACGTTTTCTCTTCCCTGTCCTTGGAAGCTCTCTGTGGATGAGAAAGACTGAAACTCTCCATGGGTGAAAAACTCTCTGTGGTTTTTTTTTCCTCCTTTTACAATTGCTTTACAGTGATGGGTTATAGAAGCTTATGTGGAAGATAAGGGCTGATTACCAATGTTTTGTGTTTCTTTAACTTCTCAAAAACAGCAAGTGGTTAGGACTACCAAGTTACCAGGAAAATTTGTATTCTTGACTGTGATTTAGTTCCATGAAGAGGAGTTTTTCTGTAGTATGTGCACTCTGATCACAATCATAAATCTCTGTTTGGATTTTTTATCCAGAAATGGCTTCTTCAGCTGTTGTAGGCATTCTACTCCATTTTAGAAACATGTCAGTCATTGTACTGGTCACCTTCCTTATGAGATTGCTCACAATTTATTGAAACAGATTTGAAGAGTAGAGAAGAGATTTTGCTTTAAACGCATTGTGTTTTGGGTTTTTTTTGCGTAACTTATAA
>NW_009211060.1:69630-69926 GCF_000690835.1 Fulmarus glacialis
TGTATCCTGAGAAAGATTAACTCCAAGTATGCTTAAATTAAGAATGAATATGACATGCCAGGTATGTGACAGGTAATTACAGATTTTCCAGGAAATCTAAGTAATCTGTGATTTATAACCATTAGCCTTATCACATGATGCAAAGGCAGTCAAATGAAACAGCAGCCTTGTACCTGAAAAAATGTCCTCATAAACATCATAACTGCATCCAATCTTACAATGGATCTATAACTATCTAGGCAGTAGTATACTATTTATACTGATACTTTTTTTTTTTTTTTTTTTTTTTTAGTTAT
>NW_009211060.1:69957-87741 GCF_000690835.1 Fulmarus glacialis
TAATGTCATGACATTTAACTTGGAAAATGTTGTAACTGAGAGACCAGGCGGTTCAGTGCAGCTTTAGTAATTTGGGAAGTGTGAATAGGAAGTGAGTTTTCTGTAAAATAATTCTTAACACCCCAATATTTAATGTTTTTTTCACTTAAATTCACAGCTTATCAGCTGAAGAAGTGCCAGCCTCCACCCACAGTTCCACATGCAGATTTGTTTACAGAAGATGATGACTTTGAAATAGGTGAAGAAACAGTATCTCCTTTTCTTTCTCATATTTTCACTTGAATTCTAATTAAACTAACCTGTTAATATATTTTATCTTCCACCTGAGATTTTGGTATATTTCTGTTTGAGGGTTTTTTCGGGTTTCATTTTTTTGTCAATAACTTTTTCAGGAGATTTTGTGAAGTACAAGTGCCATCCTGGTTTCACCCTTGTTGGACAAGATATATTAACCTGCAAACTGAATGCACAGTTGCAGTTTGAAGGATCGTCTCCATTTTGTGAAGGTAAATATATGCTTGCATGGTCTGCATATCGTTAGTATGCATGCTTTTTTATCTTCCTATACATTAAGAATCAAATTTTTGGGCACTGTATTTTCCTTATTGTTTAAAGAAAAGTTTCCATTTATTTCTTCAATATCTAAGAAGTGCACACATTTTCGAATTGGTCCCTAAAATTTTTGCACAGACATTCAATTCTTCAGAATGAAAAGACAAGTAGCTTTACCTATTTAACTACACCATTAATGAAACACTGATTTCTAAAATTCATTTAAATTATTTAACATTGTTTCATATCAAACCAAACATTTCTTTTCACCCCTGAAGAGTTTTAAAAATATGTATTTAAATTAAGCTTTCAAAATAAAATAAGAAATTATTCTCTCTGCTTTCACAAATATTGTAACATTGTAGGACAATGGCACATGAAGAGTGTGTTCTAAAATAATATGTGGCAAATTTAAGTTCATGGAAGCACTAAAAATCTTTCAACTATTCATAATATGTTTATATTTACAGTATTTCAAACAAGGAATTAAAAAATTTAATATGAATAATGTTTAGGTGTGCATTCATACACAATTTGCTCATCTTCATGGAAAACAAGTATATCTTGGAGATTTGTACTCAGTCCTCAAAATTATGTTTTTCAACAGCTGCTGTTGGTTATTTTTTCTTTAGTTTGGTTTAGTTTGTTAAATAGTGGATGGCAAAAAGATTTTGAAATGTTGAAAAAGTGATCGAGAAAGCATCTGTAGAATTTTGTCCTGAAGTACCTAAAAAAGTTTTTTGGGGAGAAAAAAAAGTTACTGATGAGACACCATCATTGAAGTTTTAAGGAAGTCAAAAAGTGATCAGAAGTTCTCATATTCATAATATATTAACTGGGATTAGCTTTGATCTATAACATGTAATTATGGATGGAGCATCTTCTATATCATGAGGTAACAACATCCATATGCACAACAGGTAACACTGGAAGCACAGCAATTATTGTGACACTTTATTAATAGCTGTATGTGTACCTTCCTTCCTGTTACCCTGGTTCTCTATTTCCATGATTTAAAAATTACTAAAGGATTTATAGTACAAGCTGCCTTAGTTTCTTGATGCCATAATATATTTGATGCATCTATAAGTAATTTATCCATATGACTACCCATGCCCAAGTAAACTTTTTACTCCTTCCCTTTCTTAACTTGTGCACACAATAATCTGGGATCTGTTATAGATTGAGACACAGGGACTCCATGTCCCTGTTTTGGATGGAAAAGATTCAGTATTCATTTCAGGACCCTCACCATAAAATATGCAAGAGTAATGAGAAAATTGTGTATTTCTGTGTATTTCCTGATCAGATGACTCAATACTTACTGATGTTTGATTTTTTTTCCCAATCAGTGTATTTTAATAAGATGATTGTACTGCAAATCTAGCTTTCAACTTTAAGTTAACAGTAACAGCAGTAACTTAACTCTTGACTGTGTCAATTAGAGTGTAAATAAAAATGAAAGCTTAAAATAAACCAACAAATTATTGTAAAAACTACAGAGATATTAGAAGCTTCTGATAATGATTAGCCATCTGTTAAGCACAGGGGAGTAGTTTATTTCCAACAATTCTTGCAGATGCTGTGGAAACTAGTTGTTTTCTCTGATGGTAGCAACACTTTTTTTCTTTGCAGTCTTTTGAGACATTGTAGATGAATACTAGCAGCTCTGTACTTCCCTCACAGACTTTGTAGATTTTGTGATTTTCTTCCCTTTCTTGTATTTGTTATTTATTATTTTTAAAAACTACCCTATATATTAAAGTTACTAGAATTTTACTATTTTACAAGTTTTTCTTAATTGATTATTAGGAACATCTTTACTATGCATGTTTTTTTCATGAAAAAGATTAAATAACACAGTTCCAGTCGAGGAGTAGATTACCACCTGTTAATGTCTTTCAGTCTTGTATTCTTTTAATATAAATACAACAGAACTTTGTTATAGGGGGAACATCAAATGAAATAATCTGATAACAAAAAAAAAAGACATTGGAGTGATTCAGAGACAGAAGACAATGGAACTGGAGAAATTAGAGTAAAGATTCTGGCACAGTTATTTTGGACAGACATAAGAGAGGAGTTTCTTTAGATAACGTTTCTTTAGATTAGTGGGATGCGACCGATTTCCTTTCTTCAGACAAGTTGTATCTTTAAATAAATTTAATTTTCCTTTCTGGAAAATAGAATTACTTGTTTTTATTCTTATCCCAGCCTCTCCAATACCTCTGTCTATCTACATGGATTATTACTATGGAGATAAATGTTGAATTGAATTCCTATTTTATTATACACTCTAGCTTATATTCATCAATATTTCTTCTACATCATATGAAATATTGGGAGATCATTTGAAAGTTGTGTTTTTAGTTATCATCTTTATGGTGTTTGCTCTTAGATGAATATAGGAAAGTACTTATGTTACACTCTGAAAACCTAAATGTCTGAAGGGGAGAAATACATATTTCTGGATCAGACCAGAAATCCCATATACCAGACCATATACCCAATGTTCCATCTCTGGCACTGGCCAGTAATGATTTTCTAGTGAAGAACGTAAGACCATTGCAAGCATGCAGTTAATTAAGGCCTTCACCCAACTGTAGCTAAGCCACTCTTAAGCTAGCAATGTTCTTTGTATTTTGAAATTTGTGGGGCTATCTCTTCAATGGATTTATTCAGTCCCATTTTGAACCCATATAAATGCTTTAAATCCAAAAGTTTTGTGCAAAAACTTGCACAATTTATTTATGTAATACGTGAAGACGTTTCTCCATTTCTCTGCTTTGAACTTGGCACCTGCTGTTTTCACTTCATGTCCTCTAGTTCTTATGGGGGAAGAAACAGCAACGAGTTGTTCTCTATTCACTGTATTTATGGCATGATTCTATAGACCAGAAGATATTTCATACCTTTTATCATTCTTGTCATCCTTCTCAATACCTTTTCCAATTTTACTCTATTTCTTTTGAGGTGATGCTGTACAGAACTGCAGTTATACCATACTATCTGATCCTGATAGACTTGAAAAAAATTGCTGCTTGCTATGTAATTTGCATATTGTATTTCAAACTAATTTTTGGACTGGTTTCTTATATTTCTGCATTTTACCTGTAGTTTATAATTGCTTACATTATCCTTATTTGGATCAGCTTCACATTTTTTAAAGATGCCAGAAAACTTCATTCTCCTGAGATGTGCCACTATGTTGTAGTAGGCAAGAAATATATTTATATGACAGAAGGCCAGGTTCTAGGATACTATGTACAAGTCGATGACATATAAGACAGGCAAGAAAAATCAGTCTCAGTGGCTACTTCTACATCATTCTGAATGAATATGTCCTCCAGAGCAGCTGTAATCACACCACACCATACTTCTCTTACAGCTCCCTTTCCCTTCCTGTCTGGTCTGTCTGAGGACAGACTTTCTCATAGTGCTTGGTACAATGATAACTTGCCAGGTACTGTCTAATGTGCAGAGCCCTAGGCACCCTAAGAACATGCTCTTATTGTGCATGAATTTATGTTTACCAGTAGTTGATCATTTGTGATTTGTGTTTATACGCTTGGAGCCTCTGCTCTCATCCTATCCTTATATCCTTTTGCTACAAATTTCTTTCCTTTTTTAATTGCTGTTAGGGAAACGTAGAGATATAAATTAAAGCGTGATGAGCATTGCAACAAGAAATACACCCGTATTGGTCACAAAAATTGACGTACTAGTAAAAGAGCAAATTGGCATTCAGTGTAAGGTAGAGATCTCTAATCTGACTGCTCGAAACACTTAAATTAGAGTGGTAGTGTGATAATTTTGTCCTAGCATGGTGATGATATTCATGATTAAAAAGAGAAATCAAAGATGGAGACATCAGAAGTAGTATTAGAGTGAAGTCAAAAAGCTTAGTCAGGCCTTCCCCAAAACAACCAAGTCAGATTTCTCCAAAAGCCAGGTTAGGTAATCTGTTTCTCCAAACTAGGATATGATGAAAGCATTATGCTGTCCTGCAGAATTACTTTTCTCATGACACTGCACCACTGCACTCAATTACATGCGAGCTGTTGTTTTTCTGTAATCATTGCCTGTATGTATACATTTATGCAAACTAACAAAAACAGTACTCGGAATTTACATGTGCAACAATGATTAAAAATGAATGTAAAATAGATTGCTTATGTCCTCCAATAAGCCTAAAGCAGGTTGTTTGTTTTTTTTTTTAGTATTTATTCCTGTTATGATTCCAAACAATTTTACAATATCTACTTTTAAAATTCATGGGATATACTTATAAATAATTAAATATTTTCTGGGGCTCAAGTGCCTAATTCTGTGCTTTGCAGCTGAGATCTTCTTGACTGGTAAACTTCACATCAATTCCTAAACTTCTAAATGTGTAGGGAGTTGAATAACCCTGTAACTTAGGTGACAGAAGAGAGTCCAGAAGGTATCAAATGTAATACTGAAGAATATAATATTAATGTGTTAAATGATTGACAAATAAAAAACCCAGCATTAACAGTGGAATATGTATGCCTCAACTGAAGCAATTTGTGTGACTTTTTATTTAGGAGTATTCTGTTTTGAAATACCATGCTAAAGGTGATAGCTAACATTATAGAACAAAAGGGTCCAAACTGCAGATTTTTGTTTTCACCTGTTGTGTGTATGATACCAAGAAAATAGCTCTGTGGAGTTTATTTTTATTCAATTGGTAAGTATTAGTTATTAGTGGTATTGGAAAATAGATGTGCCTTTTGTTTTATAGAGCAAGGTGAAGCAGTCTCACTGTCTCAGTATCTCAATTTTATGTCTTTAACCACATGAATCTTGTAAAATGTTCAAGTCTAGCTTCCACCCTAGAGGTTAAGTCAAGTCGTGTAATCAGCAGCTAAGCTACACTGGGGTGAAGTCGGTGAGTAATTCATTATGCTGGAGAAAGAGAGCTAGCAAAGGCTGCCAAGATGGATGTTGCCAATTTGCCACGTAACACCACAGTGCAGCTAGCCTCCCAAACTGCAAAGGAGCAATACACTGTCTGCCTTCCCATGTCCCTGAACTAGTCCAGAACTGTTCCTCTCATAAGTCCCGGTGGTATGTCTCCTGTGAATGGTTGAAGTTGGAAGGGACCTCTTGTCCAATGACTCTTAGCCATAGAAAGTGAATCTTGGCCATAGGAAGAGTTAGAGCTATAGCTTGCTGTGTGAGGAGATTTGGCCACTTCTGCTGTAGCACAGGAGAGGTACTGTTGCTCTCTGTACCAGGTTAGAAAGACATAAGAGTTTCATTTTCACTTGAATTTTCTGCCCGAACAATATGCTGAGGGAGGCCTCACAAGACACTATTTTTGTCTCAGTACCACAGAAGAATATTCCATATCCTCTTTCACCCTTTGTGTTACTATTTGCGCTGATTTTTATGAGAGAGGTGCATTTTTTTTCACATAAACAGTACTTCTTCCTTTTGGAAATTGTTCTATTAGTAAATTTTTGAAGTCCACTGAGTGAATACAATGGAATATGTGGAGGAAAGAATTCCTACGGCAATCCTGCATTGACCTGTTTCTTATGTTGCATACATGTGATGATCTTTTCAAGGAAATTCTCTGACTTTTAAGCTGTTGGTTTTTAATATCCACCCACCAAAGAAATGTTCTTAATTACAAAGCAATATCATACTTTTCCTAAATTATGAGAGAAGAGCATGAGGAAACATCTACAAAAGGCACATTTTCCCCTGTGGTAAATACATTCGTTTCAGGTCCCTTCTCAAGCTGCGAGGAATGAGAAAGCTAGCAGCAGTTTTTCTCTGTTATTGATAACTTTTACCTGCTTTTGAAAAAATGATTTTTTGTTGCTATTTTTTCAAACCTAGCAAACAAGCTATTTCCTTGCCTTTTTTCCTGCTTCTCTTTTTGTCTCTGATGTCCTTTACAAGAAAAAAATAGATGATCTAAGAGCAAAGTAGGTGAAAGAAAAAGGCAGAAAAAGTAATTTCTGTGAGTTTTTAATCTTTTTTTTTTTCTCCCTGCAATTTCCTAGTCCTGTCTGTTTTTCTTTTTGCAGACCATTCTTACAGTGGCCAATTCTCATCTGGAGCATTTTCAGAGGTTTCTGAGATGCTTACAGTCAAGGTGTCTGTGCTTTCTTGAGTGTGATTGTCTTTCTTCCTATTCTATGACATTTTTTTTTCCCAAAGGAAACTAGCAATTTTCACTTCTCTGGATTGGTGATTTTCCTCTATTTTTTTCACTGCATTTCCTTCCCTGGCTCCATTTCTTTCATATACTTGCAGTGAATTTCTTCAGTTAGTGAAGAGTATCTCAACACTTTATGACAATGTTCTGTGGATCACTGTAAACTGATCTCAGGTTTTTCAAACTGTAATTTTTAATCTTATTCTTGCTTGAACATCCTCCATCCCAGATTCCAAAAACTTCATATACTGCAGTAAGTAAACAGAAGTTCATGCAGCCTGCTCTTAAGGAGATATTTATAGTGCACCTCTTTGGAAATGATACCTGTGGGAACTTAGCTGAAAGAGCACCCATATAAAGGACTGTGATAATAACCTTCTAGATTAACCCAACTGTAAACTTCTGGAAAAATGTACCATCACACTTTCCATTTTATGAGATCACCTGGCTTTAGTTTTGTCTGGACTGAATCTGTGTAACATACAGATTTTGTTAGCAGGCCCCAAATCTAAATGACCAGTAAATAATTTATTACAGAAGTAATCTGACCAATGGTCATTCCCATAACTCCCTAAGATGCTGAGGAAAAGCAGGCAACAAAAGGCAGTTGTATCCTTACAATCTCTGCTGTTAGTTTTTACATATGGCATGTTTACTAAAAACCACTCCAGAGGTACTTGCTACAGTACCGTATCTTCCTTCCTAATGTCCTGTGCTTTGCAACTACTTTTTTGTCATGTTTAGTTGATCGTAGCCATTTCTTAAAGCATAGTTTATCCAGAGGAGTGATAGTTTTCCAGTGCTGAAAAAAACCACTGTGTCTTGCTGTGAAAAGTCTAACAGCATTATTGATTTTTCCAGGATACTTTTAATTTACGCCTTTGAAGACCAGCTCTTAATCAACAACTTGCTCTAGTAGACTTTAACATTATAACAAACATTCTGATGAAGCCGATACTGGATCAGTAAAAGCCATCTTCTTTTCTTAAAAGTAGTCTTGTAGCATAAGCAAATGATACTACAGGGTAAAGCAGGTTGTGGAACTGTGTCATGTCAGCTACTCTTCATAACTGATGAGCACTTTTACTGCATGTCTGACAGAAAATGCCACGTCGCTAGCCAAACTTCTGTTAAGGATTAAGTCTCATGTATTTAACTAAGGGAAAATAGTTATCATTATTTATCTGACAATATGTTTATGCTCAATGTTGTTCTATGATAATTTGCTCTTTTACTTCTACGTGCTGCAGATTCATGAGTCAGAGCACTTGTTGACTATTTTCTCAAGTTATTCTTCTCTTATTCTGAAGAATATAGGAAGTAAAAGTAACAGTGTGTTTAATTTTAAGATAATAAGAAAGAGAAGCCACAGTCATTAAATACGTGCAACGCTGTATTCTTACACAGAAGCTCATTTGAAATTTCTGGATGTAATTTGGCTACAGGTGTTTCTATCCCAAGAGACAATCCCTGAATTAAAATTGTCAAAAGGATTCTTACTACTCTATATACCACTACCCCATAGGCTTTCCCTCTCTTAGGATGTCTTCTATGAAAAACAGCTTTACCTCTTAGAGATACTGTCTGCTACAGCCAGTGCTGTCAAACGATAGCAGAAAGGGACACATGCCAAGGAAAAATGATTTGCTTGCCATTTTTATCCCAGCCCACACCTTGTTCTCCCTGCTTGATGGTATATTCTCACTTGCATATTACATCCCTCCTTTTCACAGGCTGACATTTTTCTCTCTGACTGAAGAAATTTTTTAGCTAAACAAGATGAGGGAGAGGAGAGGAAGAGAGGGTTTCAAAAATCTAGTATTTCTTCCTGCATTTGCTGGCATGATAATGCTACATGTTCTCCAGTCTATTAGAGCAGACTGAAGAAGAAAAGGTTATGACGAAAATGAGCAACAAGTAGTTTTTACTTTTCATGCCTTTCCCCCTTCTTATATCCCTAAATAATCAAAGTGGCTTTTAGATAAGTGATTTGTAATTTATGCTATAGAATAAAGAAATCACAACCGAAGAAAAATCACCTGAATTTTGTGCTGAAGGCTCAACCCGTAAGTCAGATCTAGGGAAATCTTGGAACAGTCAGAAAAGAACTGTTTTGATTTTTATTTTCTTTTTTTCTAAACTTTGGTGCCATTAAAAAATTGGTGGTTCTCAGAAAATGAGTTTGTAAGTTAAGTTTGAAACTCATATCTTTCTCACTTAATGTATCATTATTTAAAGTATTCTAAAGAATCTGGAACAGTGAATGGAACCCTGTATTGTCCAACTCAGGCATGTACACTTTCTCTTACCTTCCACATGCAAGTCTGGAAAATTATATATAGGTTAGAGAAAGGACAGGAATAAGCCAGCTTCTCAAATGTCTATGCACTATGTGGGAAAGTGATGGTTAATTTATATGTGAATTAATTGATAAAATTCCTATTTTGTTTGCATTTTTGCTTCTGGTAAGGGTTCAGATTTGTCCCCAGTGTATGAACAGAAGGTAAAGACTGGATGTCTTTTACAAAATATAATTTCCTTCTCTACCAGTATGCTTAATTTCTCTGAAAGGACAATTAAAGATAAAGTCCTGACACTGTTTTCCAAAAGTTTACAGCAAAATTCTTGTTGGTTACAACAGAATCTAAATTTTACTTCCAAGTTTGTAAAAGGCCAACTAAGGGAAATGGTCCAGTTTTTAATGTTTGTTTCTGACAGATATGTGTGGTTTTTTCCCCTGTAACATATTTTTTCCCCTGATCATTTTTCCTTTATTGTTATATTTTTCACCTTTCGTATAGCCTTTAATTTATGCAAGTACTTAGGTACTGTGCCAGACAGTTTCCAGGAATGCATTTCTGTCAAGATATATTTGTGAATCTTACAGAAAAAACATTGTAAATATGCACATATATTATGAAACTGTGGACAAAATGTATCAGACTTTAACAACAAACAGACATGAAAAAATCAGTCCTGCATGAGAAGCAAAATGTTAAAGAAAAACAGTGACCAACAAAAGAATTTCTTAATCAAAACCAATATTTAGGATGCAAAATTTATAGCATTTTAGTATAGTATACTCCTTGTCACATGCCGAGATCATAAACGTCTACGAATACCAGGTGAAACTGTTTGTAAAATGTTATGAGTTCAGAGTTTAAATAACAGCGCAAGTGGTTGCTGAGAAGGTTTTACTTGGATGACTTGAAGTATTCTGTATCCAAAATAAACCCTTTGTCTGTGCAAAACATGTATGTTTTCAAATGATCTGGTGTGCCTAGAAGCTCCAGTAAGTTTTCATGTTCATGTAACAGACTTCACTCTTTAAATGTGGGTGTTTTTTTTAAGAACTCAAATAGAAGACAGCTACTAGGTTTCCAATAAAAGTTTTACTAGGACTTTTACCTCACCTATGTGAATGATCACACCAGCATATGTGAATTCCTTGACTGTAAACCCTTTGGGCTGTGACATATTTCTGGATGAGTATTTTACTATAATTAGTATCTGAGTATTTTACTATAATTAGTATCCTGTTTCATAAATTCAAAGTTTATAAATGTGGTCCTGTTTTATTTGTGCTAAAGGGAACTTTATTGTTCCTTCGATCTAGAATACGATTTTAACATGTTTTCATTTGGAAACTGAACCTGAAGCATATATATGTCTGAAAAATAATACTATTTTTTTCATGGAAAGGAAACACTTTTTGTTTCATTGCTATTCTTGTTGTTCTTCTTGTTGTGTTCTTTTTAGCACAATGTCCAGCAAATGAAATCCGTACAGAATCATCAGGAGTGATCCTCAGTCCAGGTTACCCAGGCACCTATCCCAACTCTCAGACCTGTTCTTGGACTATAAAGGTTGAGCCAGGATATAACATATCCATCTTTGTAGAAATGTTTCAAAGTGAAAAGCAGTTTGATGAGCTGGAGGTATTTGATGGTAAGAGAGATTTAAATTCTATCTAACCACAAAAGAAAAAATATTGGGTCAAATGGGGCTTGATTTCCAATTTTTGGTTTCATAATGCATTGATAACATCTGAAACTGAAACAATAGTCCAGTATTTCTATTACTTTTGCCTTATGTCTAAATCTGTTAGCCAATGAAAAATTTTATAGATGTATTCAAGACAAAGAAGCTTTTAAATTTTCTTAGGTATTGTTAGAGGAGGAGCAGTAGCAGCTGCAGCATTCCTATGAAAGTCATATAGTTTTCTGATTCCTGGGAAATGTATGGAGGTGTCTGAAAGGAGAAGTTAAAGTGATATTTTGTGATGGATCATTTCTGGTGAGGAAATATTTTGGGGGTATAATTCCGTTTGTCCAATTTAATAAAATTATCTGAGGCTAAATACTCAAATTTAAGTCCAAATACCCGGTCTACTTTCTCCATAGCATAGCTGAACCAGTGCTGTACCTTGTTTGAATATACCCCTGTTAAAGAATTTGACCCTCTGTTTTGGGACAAAGAGTAGAGAAATGACAAAAACTCAATTACTACAGTGTTACTCATAGCAGCAACCTCTCAGAGGGCCCTATTTAATTAACAGGATATTCTTATTTTCTACTGAATTCTGAGCTTATTATCGCTTGTTCTGTTCTCATTGATAGATGAGAATAACTATTCCCTGATTGTTCTTTAATATATTTTTATTCATTTGGAGACCATTATCATATCTTCCCTCATTAACCAAGAATATATAACCACGATAGAACTGATTAATATTCACTATGGGAGTTTCATAACATGAAAAATATTAAAAGGTCATATGTTTTGAGCTGTCTTTCTCTAAGTATTTTTCTTAAGTAGTAGATTTTTAATGTCTAAAATTATTAAAATATTTTCAATTTTTGATAAGAGCATTCTGAAAAAAACACAGTATTTTTCATTCTTTTAAAAATGTCAGTTCATTAGCATTTTTTTTTCTTTATAGTCTGTGTGTTGGTCCTTGTCAGGTTAGTGGTGAAAATAGTCTGAAAAATTCTATTAAGACTGTCTTTTCTTCCACTTTATTTTGTATTTAACATCAAGACAATATATAGTGTGCCTGGAACTTTTCTAGTGGTCTGATCGCTTTGTTTGCTTTCTTTTGAAAAATTCTGTTGAAACTGCTTAATGTTCCTGATTAAGATTTTTGTTTTCTTTCTTATACATTTAAATTTAATGAAACAGGTTATCAGTAATAGATCTGAGAGAAGAATTATCATAGTTACTACATTTTTAAGCATTGTCACTTTATGACATGAAATCACATTCTTATAAATTCATCTCTAGTGCAGCTCTACTGAAGTCATTTTTTCTATCACCTACCAGCAAACTTAAATGAGAAAGATAATGGCATATTTACAACCCCTCAATACAGTGCCATGTAGAGATTCCTGAGCTAGCTCTCAACAAGTTGATATTTAAATATGGCACATTGCAGTGACTTGCAGAGATACTTGCTTATGTCCCTGTGGCCACATTAGCAATGTGCTTTGCTAGGCTAATTAGTTCTACACTTCAGCATGAGGAGTTTGTTGGGGCAGAAGGCAATGCTGTTGTGGCTATACTGTTTCCAGTGATGGATATAACTCAGACTAGCTTGTTCAGAGCTAGCTTAGGTATTTCTCTGCTATTACTGCATTTTGCAATAAGTATATATCATAGACCAGGACCTTGTGTAGTCCAAACCAGCATATCTTCATTTAAGAAAGTAGAACTGCATGGGTCTATCTACCACCAGGTAAAGATATGTCACCAAACTTTACGCAGAAACTATATAAAGAATGGCAAGACAACTTTTAGAGAAATAGTATTTGCTAAAGCACAGGTCTCTGATTACTTTAAAAGGCAGCTTCAGAATGCAAACCAAAATAGTGACTACAGCTAACTGACCACATTGTAAATTATGGTGCTTCAGCAGCTGGATGATGATCAATATAGGCATCCAGTCAATAAGGCTGCCCTGGTCAGCTGGGAGCAATAAGCTCATTAGCCATTCCCACTTATCAGTCAGATCCTTAGGAAATCCCATCTATATTCTAAACCAGGGAAGCCATAAATGTACCGTGAATATAATTATTAAAGCCTTTTGAACTTAAAAACACTGTATTCAGGCTATTTATACTGAGCAGTATACTATTCATTTAATAAAGTGAATATTCTTTGGTTTTTTTTTTCTCCCTGAAATAAATAAACAGAAATCTGTCATTGAAATTAGATGGAAATATCAACTTTTACCCAATATTTAGGAAAGCATCATATGACAGGTCAGCATACCAGAAGTTGAGTACTTATTTCCTTATATAGACAAACTCTAAAATAGTAATAATAAAAAAAATCAAACTCAAGAACATCTAAATCATGCTGCTGACTTTCCTGAACATCAGCTGAAGAGCTGCCTGCTAGGTAAGGTACGGAAACTGAAACTCAACTTCAGGAAAAACAAAGCAAAATAAAATACATTGAATCATTCCTCTGATCTCCCAATGGCTAAAAATTGCAGTGTGGCACATGATGCTGCAAACGAATTTCACAATCACTGATAAGGAAAGGTTCTCACCTTTTTGTATGTAATAGATCTTTATTTGTAATTCTACTCTTTTAGCCCCTTTATTTGAGAATTTTGAAAGAACATATACATTCTAAAATGTAACAAGTAAAGTGTATTAAACAGATTTTACAAAACCCAGGGTGAAGCACAGAGAAACTAAATGAATTGTCATGTTCTAAATCATTTTTTCAAGCAAAAATAGGAATTGACCTCAGCATTCCTCATTGTTTATCCTACACTGTAATCGTCAAACACTAACTCCCTTATATGAAAAACAAACAAGCCACAAAGCATTTTGATGAGGGCACACTGGGCAACCTGTGCCTAAAGCTATCCTTATTTGTTCTTATTTTGTATATGTATTTATTATTTAGAGTTTATTTAATAATACTTATTTAGTTCTAGTGTTGTCATTATGGTGAGTGAACTACAGTTCTTAAGGACTGGGAGGTTGTCTTAATTTTTATGGTTTGCTTCAGCTTTTATAGTCTCTCTTTTGTACCTGCAGTGTCCCAATCAGAAAATATACTTATTTTTTATTGTACTGGTGCGGGAGAAGGCTGACAGCAATTGTATTCAATTTTTAGGTGTCCTTTGAATTAGTTTTATTTTTGTGTTTTCATGCAACATAAGAACAGCTGATCAGGCTGCAGCTGCTCAAACTCAGCAAAACTGAATGAGGCAGCCTCTTTACTTGAAATAGCTGCTGTGGCCAAGATAACGTTGGTTGAATGTGGCTTTCCTAAAATTGAAAAATGCAGAGCAAAAGGCATATGAAAGGGAGGAGCTCAGCTGGAGAAAACATAACCTTCATATGGAGGAAAAAGATGCCATTTCATGTTTTAGAAAGCTTTCAGACGGAGATTGGTTTGATACATAGATTTTTTTTTTTCTCTTGCATCTATGTTGTTTTATTATATAGTTAGTTCCCAAATTATTATTTGTGCTTCTAGGGTTTTATTGGGTTTTATTGTGGTGAAGCTATTGGTCTAGGGCCAGGACATTTTTTTTCAGCATCCTGTATTTACCATAAGTGTATTTTTTTTTACACTAAAATGATACTATAATAAACACACTATCTTTTAATAGAACTAAGTCCTAATGAAGTATATATTGTAAATTCATAGCACTTGCACATATGTGTATTCCACAGTGAAACCGTGATGATCCTACATGTGACAGGGCATTTTTTAGCTGTGTTCACTATGATGTAATATGGTGGTGTTCAAAATTATAATAGCTGCACAATGTCAAGGAATGTATAGATTTGCTGCCACTCACTAGTTGGAAAAGAGTTTAAATAAGTATTAGATATAAAAGGAGCAGAAACATAACCTCATTCAAAGTAATTTTTCCAAACTGAAATGAATTAAAAAAAACAGATGGGAAAAAAAACAGTGGGAAAAACACTCATTGTTTTGTATTTCATTTTGCTTGTACCAAGGTTTTTTATTGTGCCCTCTAGTGAAAACCTAAAACTGATGGATAGTTTAAACAGAGATTTGTTAATTATTTCACTGGCAACAAAGTGTCACATTATTTCCTAATCTTTTTTTGTGTATTCACATTCACAGCTGAGTTAAAATATGGAAAGGATTACTTAAGCTGGTAGTACTTTGAAACTTCAATCGTTTCTTTATTCATCTCTGAAGGTTCTTCCGGGCAAAGCCCTCTACTGGTTGCTTTGAGTGGAAATCATACTGGACAACTGAACTTTACAAGCAAAATGAATCTGCTATATCTTCGCTGGTCAACTGATCATGCAACCAGCAAGAAAGGATTCAAGATCCGTTACTCAGGTAACTATTAATGGTTTCCATTAAATTATACTTTGTGGTTACATATAGCTTGTGGCTCCGAGACTGGTGTCACTGGAAAATTTTGGGTTTTTTGATCATGGGTTTTTCTTCACGACACCAGGCCTGTTGGTGACAGACGGAGAACACCTGTCTCTAAGGGGGAAAACTATCTTTGTGCAGGAGTTAGCAGGGCTCACTGAAAGAACTTTAAACTAGATTTGAAGGGGGAAAGGGATAAAATTAGGCTAGCCTGGGGGCACCATGCCAATGTTTCAGGGATGATGTGCTAGCGAGGTCCTTCAGTCTGTTCCACGATGTGCTGAGTACACTGGAGCACATTTGAAATGTCTTTATATTAACGTGCACAGCGTGAGGAATAAGAAGAGGGGTTAGAAGCTTTGGCCCTGTCCCAGAGCCACGACATCATTGGCATAAGCGAAACCTGGTAGGATGACTCCTATGACTGGGGTGCCGGGATGGATGGTTATAGGCTCTTCAGGAGGGATAAGCAGGGCAGTGAGGTGGGGGAATGGCGCTGTATGTAAGGGAGGAGTTGGATTGTATGGAGCTTACAGTTGGTGACAAAACGGTTGACAACCGCTGGGTAAGGATGAAGGGGAAAGCAAATAAAGCGGATGTTGTTGTGGGAGTCTACTATCAACCACCCAGCCAGGACAACACCACCAATGAATTATTCTACAAGGAATTAAGGGATATCTCTAGATCAACTGCCCTTGTCCTTATGGGTGTTTTTAACTTCCCAGACATCAACTGGGAATATCATACAGAGGACACAAACAGATCCAGGAAATATCTGAAGCATGTTGAAGAAGCATGTTGGAGATAACGTCTTGGTGCAGGTACTAAGGGAACCAACTAGGAAAGGTGCCCTCCTAGATTTGTTGTTTGAAAACAGAGAGGGATTTGTGGGAGAACTGGTGATTGGTGGTTGTCTTGGTCACAGTGACCACAAAGTAGTTGAGTTTCAAATTGTTGGCGATAGGAGGAAAACTGCCAGAAAAACTTCGACCCTGGATATGGGGAGAGCAGACTTCGAGCTGCTGAAGGAGCTAGTTAGTAAGGTCTGTGAATGCTGGTCACGTTTTAAGAGCAATCTCTTAAAAGCGCAGGAGCAGGCAATTCCAAAGGGTGAGAAGTCAAGCAAGCGGTGCAGAAGGCCAGCTTGGCTGAGCAGGGATCTTCTTCTAGAACTTAGGAGGAAAAGGAAAGTGTATGAACATTGGAAGCAAGGACAGGCAAGACAGGAGGGCTATAGAGATGCTGTTCGCCACTGTAGGGAGAAAATTTGTGTGGTCAAAGCTCAATTAGAGCTCAAGGTGGCCAGCACTATGAAGGACAACAAAAAGGGCTTTTTAAAATATGTTAACAGCAAAAGAAAGATCAGAGATAACATTGGTCCGTTGCTTGATGAGGTCAATCACCTCACAAATAGGGATGTAGACAAAGCGGAGGCGTTTAATGCCTTCTTCGCCTCCGTCTTCAACACCAGTGGTGGGCCCTGGGACCTCCGGAGCCCTGTGTTAGAAGACCGTGACTGTAGAGATGATAAACTCCCAGCTGACCCTGAACTTGTTCAAGACTGGCGGCTCCATCTGGATGCACGTAAATCTATGGGACCCAGTGGTTCATCCCAAGGTACTGAAAGAGCTGGTTGAGTCGTTGCGGGACCTCTCTCCATTATTTTTCAATGGTCTTGGGAGTCTGCAGAGGACCCAGTCGACTGGAAGCTGGCAAATGTTCTCCCAATTTTCTAGAAGGGAAAGAAGGAAGACCCTGGTAATTACAGGCCTGTCAGTCTCACTTCAGTGCCTGATAAAATTATGGAGAAGGTTATTCTGGGAGTTCCTGAAAAACTTTAGAGGAAATGCAGTCATTGGTCATAGCCAGCACAGGTTCATGAGGGGAAAGTCCTGCTTAACCAACTTTATTTCCTTTTATGAGAAGGTCACCCATCTAGTTGACCAAGGGAAGCTAGTAGATGTGGTGGGTTTGGGTTTTAGCAAAGCTTTTGATACTGTCTCTCACAGTATGCTTCTGCATAAATTGTCCAGAACACAGCACACAGCACACAGCTAGACAAGCCCATAATACATTGGGTGAGCAATTGGCTGACGGGTTGGGCTCAAAGAGTTATAGTAAATTCGGTTTCATCAGGCTGGTGGCCAGACACCAGTGGGGTTCCCCAGGGCCCAATTTTAGAGCCAGTGCTCTTTAATGTTTTTATAAATGATCTGGATGCAGGAATCGAATGTACTTTAAGTAAATTTGCTGATAATACTAAACTAGGAGGAGCTGTAGACTCCCTCAAGGGTAGAGAGGCATTACAGAGAGATCTAGATAGGCTAGAGCGCTGGGCAATCACCAACCATATGAAATTTAACAAGAGCAAATGCAGGATTCTCCACCTGGGATGAGGCAATCCTGGTTATACACACAAATTGGGGATGAGAGGCTGGAGAGCAGCCCTGTGGAAAGAGATTTGGGGGTTTGGGTTGATGGCAAGTTGAATATGAGTCAACAGTGTGCCCTGGCAGCCGGAAGTTCTTCGCTGGGTAAAAAACTGGCTGGACAGCTGAGCCCAGAGAGTTGTGGTCAACGAAGTTAGATCCAGTTGGTGGCCGGTCACGAGCGATGTTCCCCAGAGCCCAGTTTTGGGACCGGTCCTGTTCAATATC
>NW_009211061.1:0-13142 GCF_000690835.1 Fulmarus glacialis
CCTTATCACACTCTACAACTACCTGAAAGATAGTCGGTCTCTTCTCCCAAGTAACGAGATGAGAGGAATTGGCCTCAAGTTGCACCAGGGGAGGTTTAGATTGGATATTAGGAAAAATGTCTGCACCAAAAGGCTTGTGAAGCATTGGAACAGGCTGCCAAGGGAAGTGGGTCAGCTACCAACCCTGGAAGGATTTAAATGGCACTTAGGGACATGGTTTGGTGGTGGACTTAGCAGTGTTAGGTTTACAGTTGGACTCGATGACCTTAAAGGTCTTTTCCAACCTAAATAATTCTGTGATTCTATGATTCTATATCGGTAGTGAGGGAGAGGATAAACAATCGGTCCGAATATGAGATTAATTTGAATGCTAAAAGGATGTACCTTGACACCCAGTCAATATTGTGTATTCTATGTAAATATAACTCAGGCCTCTCAAATTTCTGCTGTCGAACCGTGAAACAGCTTCTGCAGTGCTTCAAGGGCAGGTGATCATGCAGTCAGAGAATCACGGAATAACTGTAGTTGGAAGCGGCCTCTGGAGATCACTGCTCAAAACAAGTTAAGAGCAGTTTGCTCAGGGCCCTTTCAAGTTACAGTTTGAACTTCTACAGGGATGGACACTTCATGCCCTCTTTGGGACCTTTTCATAAATTTGACCATCCTCATGGTGAATTTTATTTTGCCCTAATAGCTAATCAGAGTTTCTGGTGTTGCAGCTTGTGTTCATTGCCTTTTGTACTATTGCTGTGCTTGTCTGAGAAACAAGGGAAGCTCCGTCTGTGCTACATCCTCCCAGTAGGTAGCTGTAACACTCTGCAGTAAAACAGCAGTAAGATCCCCCATAAGCCTTCTGTTCTCCAGACTGAACAAACCCACCTCCTGCAGTTTCTCCCTGTATTTCATGTGCTCAAGCTTCCTGACCATCTTCATGGTCCTGTGCTGGAGTTGCCGGGCCTGTATGTCCATGTCGATTGGCTTCGGTGTTCCTGGACACCTCCAATTAATTGGCATAGACGTGGGCAGTGATTGACTGGGATTATATGGGGCTAATGTCACTAAAATACCCAAGGTCAATGTGTGGTTCTAGAAAAACATGCAGGTTGTAACTGGGAAGATATGTGACAAAATGATTCCAGAGAAATAAAAAGTATTTGACTGATGAGAGGGAGGAACTATGTTATATTCAAAATCAGAGAAATTCTCTCTCCATTGCCTGAAGCATGACCTGGGAAGGAGAACATGGACAGCTGATCCTATGTTTCATGTAGGGTGGGAATGAATTTGTAGCCATAAAAACCTGGTGGCTTGAAGGGCAACGAAGCTGGTGAAGGGTCTGGAGAACAAGTCTTATGAGGAGCGACTGAGGGAACTGGGACTGTTTAGCCTGGAGAAGAGGAGGCTGAGGGGAGACCTCATCGCGCTCTACAACTACCTGAAAGGAGGTTGTAGCGAGGTGGGGGTTGGTCTCTTCTCCCAAGTAACAAGCGATAGGATGAGAGGAAATGGCCTCAAGTTGTGCCAAGGGAGGTTTAGACTGGACATTAGGAAAAACTTCTTTACTGAAAGAGTGGTCAGGCCTTGGAACAGGCTGCCCAGGGAAGTGGTGGAGTCCCCATCCCTGGAAGTATTTAAAAGACGTGTAGATGAGGCGCTTAGGGACATGGTTTAGTGGGCATGGTGGTGTTGGGTTAACGGCTGGACTTGATGATCTTAGAGGTCTTTTCCAACCTTAATGATTCTATGATTCTATGATTCTATGATTGCTTGAAAGCAGCACAATTAATCGGTTATATCCTAATGACCTTCAGTGATTTTTGAACAATGCTTTTTACTCAAATAATTCTGGCACATGGTTCTTCTCTGCCTTTTGATCTGGGTAGAACAAGTCACATGGGATGGTCAGTGCAAAAGAAAAGTTCTCTCGCTCCTTCCAGAATTTCTTTTTAAAGGAAGTCTATTGACCTGCTTTAGTGCCCATATACTTCCAATTATACTTCATATTTTCTGGTTTTGTTTGTTTGTATGTAAGCAGCTGTTCTCTCCCTGCTGTGGTTTAGTTGAGAAAAAACTTAACAAATGTGATTTCAAAACTGAACAGAAATTATGCTCCAGCTAAAAACTCCTCAAAGAAATATAAAGCATTAAGGCAAACACACATCTGCTTTTGAATAAAACCAAATCATCCAAGCAATGTTCAAAGATGTTGTCAAAGTAATTAGCATACTAACAATGAAGTCAGGTAACAAACTGAATTTTTAAGGCAAATAGATAGACAAAGTGGCTTTTGAAAACTTGGATCTAATTCTTCCTTTTAAAATGTTAAAATTTACATGGCACAAATTTATGAGACTTTAAATTAAACTTACGATGAAAACAGCCAATGAAAGCAAAGATTTATTTCAGTCTGAGTGAGTTTTAAACCCTATATTACTTTCTTCCTGTAAAATCTCCCAGGTGGAAGGCCAACAGAGTTTGAAGTTTTGCCCATTGGATAGTTACTGCTTAAGCAGAAAGGATCCTTCTGCTACCCTATGGCAGCTGTAGGCAGTTGCTATTATTAAGGAATATATTACGGTGGCACTCAGCCCCTGTGTGCTAAATACTGTATATGTATACTATCAAAGACAATCCCCATCTCAAAAAGCTGATAATCAAAATAACCAAACCTGGTAAAGTCTCAAAGAAACATTGTAGGGTCTACAGCTTGTAGAACAGAGACTGGGATGTACAGAGAAGCTCCAGGGCTTTTCCACAGAGGATATCCGGATCAGGTAGGAATTAATCAAAGAGTTTGCCTCTAGAAGTTCAATGTTGCTACAAGGGTCACTACCTTAAGAGCAAACACGACAGTCATTTTCTTGCTGTGTTTTGTCCGTCCATACCTCCTGCTGTACTGGAGATGGTCAGGTTGCTCTTTCAGTGGTCATCAAAACAAGTATAGTTGTCTTATTTTTCAAAGTCTTGTGATATTTTAACATTTAAGTGAGAAAAATACATGTTTTCATAGCAACCAGTTTCCCATCCCAGGGTCAACACTAAGCCCAGTCTTAATGTTGAGTTTCTCAGTATAATTGTAAAGGTTCCCAGTGAATAGTGGATATCTTTAAATCAAATGACAAAAAGAATTGAACAGTTGTTCTATTTGCACACAAAGTCAGTGGTAGTTGTTGGCAGGGTGAGATCAGGGAAGCAAGGGGTCACAGCTCCTCAGGTCATGCTTGGAGGTTATAAGTCAAAGTCCACTTACATAGCTTGTTTCATCCAAGTTACATTTATTGCAATGTCACAGTGACAGGCCAAAGGGGCCTCTGGGGTACCAATGCCAGGTTTATCCTGCTAACGATCAGCCTGTGAAGTTCTGCTATATTTGCTACATCACAAATAACAGTAAAGAGATGTCAATATTGGAGTAAAAAGGGAATGTTTTGTCGCATGCTGTGGTGGTGCATGTTCTGTTCTGTTCTCGGTTTTATGACTGTAAATGAGGAGGAGCTTAAATAACATTAAATAAGTATAAATAAACTGGATAGCATGATCTCTACACTTTTCATCCCGCTTGTGAGCTGTTACTTGGCTCAGCACATCCACTTCAGGAAGCAGAAGTCTTGAGATACCTGATGGCGAGATGGGGTATAACATTTTCTGCTTGACACATGGCTGATCTAGCCATGACAAAAAACTAAAAAGAAGAACATTCAATTTTTCCTCTTAAAGGTTTGGTTTTGTCGGTCAACCCAAGGCTGTTCCTGAGCACTTTGCTTGTTTGTAAAGTGGGTTGTGTGAGAGAGTCCTGGTTTCGGCTGGGATAGAGTTAAATTTCTTCCTAGTGCTGTGTTTTGGATTCAGTATAGAAGAATGTTGATAACACACTGATGTGTTCAGTTGTTGCTAAGTATCTTGTCAAGGACAACTACCCTCTGTTACCAAGCTAGACTGGGAGGAGGGAACACAGCCAGGATAGCTAGCCCAGCTGGCCAATGGGGTATTCCATACCATGTGATGTCATGCTCAGTATATGAATGATAGGCGTGATCCAGGAAGTAGCGATCGCTACTTGGTTATCGGTCAGGGCGGGTGGTGAGCAATTGCATTGTGCATCACTCATTTTGTATATTCTATCATTATCATTATTATTTTCCCTTTTCTGTTCTATTAAACTGTCTTTATCTCAACCCATGAGTTTTTCTCACTCTTACCCTTCCGATTCTCTCCCCGTCCAACTGCTGGGGGTGGAGGGAGGGGAGGTGAGTGAGTGGCTGCGTGGTATTTGGCTGCCTGCCAGGTTAAACCACGACAGGGAGTGTGGATGGGACACTGGTGAGGAGATCCATGGTTCCTTGGTAGGGAAAATACCCCTAATGCCTGTAAAAGAGGGAAGAATAACTAAAGGAAATATTCTAAAAATATTGGGGGCTTGCTGAACAGGGATCATACCTCTTTGCCTAATTTTGCTATACAGGAATAATCTGGTAGATCTCGTCCAAGTTTTTGAAGGGATTCTGCTCCTCTCAGAGTTTCAAAGTCTAAATGCTAAAACCACCAAGGGAACTTAGTGTTACAGAATGTACTCTCTGTTTTTGTATTTCTCCAGTAGGCTTGGATTAAGTATGTAGGGTCTCTATACCATGCTACGGGACAGAGAGGCATTTAAGTAATGAAGCCTAAGCACGTATCAGAGCAGTAGTCTAGCAACCCTGTTATACCCAAACAAGGGCTCTCTTGACTCTTCCTGCAGTAGACGTTCCAATTTTTGTAAGCTGAAAAATGTTGTACTTTAGCTGGCAGGAAGAGAACTAAATTTGGTCCGTACTGATATCTGTATGCTAGATACTGTGTATGAAATATTTACTGAAAATAAGACTGCTGTCAGGATGAATGCTCTTACAGAAGGATGTGGAGTGACTTAGTTCAGTAAGTATTTTGTGTTTCAGAAAATTCCCACTGAAAGGATTGAGAAAACCTTTCATCTATGTAGTCTGCAGCCGAACACTGGGGTGCAAATTCCTTCATGAACAGGATTGAGTTGAACCTGGCCCTGCCTCATCCTGGGTGAATGCACTGACTCCTGATTTAAAAAAAAATTTGACTGACTCTGGATTTAAAAAAAGTTTTTGCTTATGTGCGTGCAGTGCTTTGTCTGGCAGTTGTGCAGTGAGCAGGTATGCTAAAGCAGTCTGTGCAGAGAAAGGCCTAATCGGGTATTTAGACAGTATTTTGGTGTGAAATAAGTTCTGATATGCTCAGCACCATGAAGAGTTCAGGAGTGGACATTTTCAGAGAATGCCCAGAAGGAAACCTGAGATACACATGGACTTTTTAGGAACTTCAAAGGTTAGCTGGCAGTCAAAGAGTGTTCATGCTATTCATCTTGGACTTCCAAGGGCCTCCACTGGGAATGCCAACACTGTTAAATACAAGAGGTCAGTGATCGATCAAGGCCAAATAGTGCAGATGGGCTCACATCAAATCTGCCAGACAGATCTGTCTTAGAGGACACCAAACTGAGTGGTCTAAAGTAGAGCCATGGAGTGAGATAATTAATTAAGCAGTGTGGAGAATCAAGGTCCAATGCTCAGTCTCCTTCCCTTGTTCTCTTAAAGGATAGGGATGTGCCCTCAGGGAAACATGCTTGGAAATGTTTGTGGTCATGTAGACCAACAGTCACAGAAATATATATGTTAATAAACTCTCTTGGCTTCGGAAACAAATTGGCTTCATGCAAGCAGCCTTTCAGAAATGGTCCCTGAGTGTCTGAACAGGCAAACTACATTCAGCAACTCTTTGGGAGACTGAAAGTTAGACTGGGACAGGCTCATTCCAGGAATGTTTTGGCAGTTTTGTAATACTGATGATTGGTTTCCAGAGCTTAGACTGTTTCCTGGACAGGTTTTTATAGTCACAGCCTTATTGACTAATGTGGAGTTTACACAATAGCACTGTGTCCCCAGTTCTGGACCTTGACTGGGTCTTATCTCCATAATAGACCAGTTTGGTTTTCTTGCTCTTGTGCATCCTTCAGAGCATCAAGATTTCCTTCCAAAGATACCCTAGAGAAAATACCATGTCTGTCACTGTGGTTGTCCACGGGATCGGGTTGGGGAGCTCTGTGGAACACCTCTTTGCAAAGTGCAGAGGCAATGTAAGAAGAGCTTGGACAGGGGGACTTTGCCATCTAAGTTTGTTCAGCTTTGCAGTGCACTAGGACACAATCTGCAAAAACCAGTGCTTAAAACCTGGGTTTAAATGGTGTGTCTACACATATTACACAGAAAGTATGTGGTGAAATAGGGAAAAGAAGCCAGAAACCCCATTTTTTTCACATTAGTACCTAAACCCTGAACCATACTCTTCAGATAGCTTCATGTATTTCCCTTCATAGTGCAGATTTATTAGAGCTATAGCAGAGTATTTCCGCTACATACAATTTGGGGGGCAAGAGCTGCCCTCCAAGGCCATCTGCAAACTGCTTAAATTAAATAAGGCTAATCCATTTATAGAAAAATGAAATAGAAACATAATTTTAATGTGCTCCGTGATATGAAGCAAGTGAGCTTAGAACTTGAGCTTTGCTGTTACCTAGAAGAAATAAATTCAGCAAAAACTCAAATCCCATTTCCATATATATTGCTGGTCTTATCAGTGTTTTGTCTAAAATGTTAAAGTAATCTTAATTATCTGAAGTACAATCAAAAATAAAAAAAAGCACTGTGCTCTATCTTATTAAAATTCAGGGTTGGGGTAATGTTATTTTGGAAAAACCTCATGTGTATGCCATAAATTAAACTTCGAATTTTCAAATAAATTACTTTCCCAGCCAAATTATTTTCTCATGTGCACAACAAGAGCATTGGAAAACTTTCCTTATAATGCATATGTTTGGAGCTGATTTCTGAAAAGCGGTAATTAATATAAATGAATATACATAGCTTTTTCTAAAATACTATCTAGGAATTGATGCATGTAGTTTGCATATGCAAAAATTGTTCTTAGCTTCCACCAATTGATTTTGAACACTTCCTTCGGCTGCACATATACGTTAGTTTCCCTGTGATGAAAACAGCTATTGCAGTAAAATGTGAACTTGCAAGGTTAATAAGTATACTGAATCAAACTGTTTCTATCATTCCCTGTGGTGAGGTGGCAAATTTTATAAAGCTTCTGCTAAGATATTTTTACATTCCTAAGAATTTTGATTTTTGCCTGTCCCAGTTTTTCAAGTGCGGAAGGTAGACATATGCCCGGTGATATACCTGTTCTCAATTTACACATTGCTTTTACCTCTATATCAATAGTATATGTTCATATTTATGCATTTGCATGGCAAGCAAGTTACCATGCCCTAGATTATATACGTGCAAAAGATGAGAGGTGGTCCTTGTGTTATTTTCAACCATAAATAGACAAAGGGTGAGAGAAAGGAAATATCTGTAATTTGTCTCTGTAGACAGAGAACTCTGCCTGCAGCAGCAACAGGAATCAAGCCCACATCATGAATCCAGTCCTTCACCCCAGGACTACGCTTCCACCCTCTCTCTATGCATGAGTCTCATTTCCATATTTCATCACATTAATGATTGTTTCCCACAGTTGCATGCTGATTATCCTGCCAGTTAAACAGAAAATCCAGGTTTATATCATCTGCAAAGAAATTAAAACGCCTACACTCTTGACAATAGATTGTTGTATTTACATTACCGTTCTGATATCCAGCTGCACCTGGATCAAATAAAAGCCTATTTAAATTGAATGACAATATTTTCTTAAGACCTATGAGACTATTACGAGGGACTTTAAATGAGTTGATCCAGTTTTTTCTATAATTCTGTAATAGCAAACTGCTTTCCAAAGGTTTCCTGTCATTTTTCACTCATTTAGAAGGGTAAGCTGCAGGAAGAATAAGTTACAGATGAACATTAATTAGGGTGAAGCAGCAGGGCTATGTAAATTATGAAGGAGGTGCTTTTTGCTGGGTTACAGATTGATTCCTTTTGTAATCAAATTCCATTTTCAGTACAGCTTCTTTTTAAAATGAGATAGGCAGAGAGAAGATAAGCATCTGGTGAAATACAGTACCTGCTGTTTCAGATTCTTCTTAGGTGGTTGTCTATAATGACATGACTCAGATTAAAAAAGAAAAAATAACAGAAAAAAATAGGTCAGAGGTTCTCAGTACCAATTTATTTAGCATTCAAAACAGAATAGAGATAGTTAAACTTCATGACAAATCGAAACAGTTCAGAAATGTGAATAAAATACTGTCTTAGAAAGATAATAAGAATAATAGTATTTTGAATTTTTCTTTGAACCTCTTTATGCCATAGTTCCAAAAGGGACCTTACAGACATCAGATCAGTAAAACTCTCGAGCTCTCATGGAACTGTCAGGCTATTTCAATTAATACCTGTTTAAGAATGTAATTTGTTCTCATTTTTTGTTTTTAAGCAGTTAAAAAACATCACTGTACATCATTCTGCAATTATTCTTATCCATTTCCTTTCCTGAGGGCCATGTGTGAACCTGTCATACATGGTATTAATCCCCACAGCTGAAATGCAGCCACCTCCAGGGCAATCTGGTCTTTGTTGATGCTTATAAACGGAGGGATCAGCTTCCTGCTATGGCTCCAGAAATTTAGACCAGAAAATTTTCAGGGTGCTCTTTTGTCATAGAATCATAGAATCATAGAATCATTAAGGTTGGAAAAGACCTCTAAGATCATCGAGTCCAACTATCAACCCAACACCACCATGCCCACTAAACCTTGTCCCTAAGCATCACATCTACACGTCTTTTAAATACTTCCAGGGATGGTGACTCCACCACTTCCCTGGGCAGCCTGTTCCAAGGCCTGACCACTCTTTCAGTAAAGACATTTTTCCTAATGTCCAGTCTAAACCTCCCCTGGCACAACTTGAGGCTATTTCCTCTCGTCCTATCGCTTGTTACTTGGGAGAAGAGACCAACCCCCACCTCGCTACAACCTCCTTTCAGGGAGTTGTAGAGCGCGATGAGGTCTCCCCTCAGCCTCCTCTTCTCCAGGCTAAACAGCCCCAGTTCCCTCAGCCGCTCCGCAGAAGACTTGTGCTCCAGACCCTTCACCAGCTTCGTTGCCCTTCTCTGGACACGCTCCAGCACCTCAAGGTCCTTCTTGGAGTGAGGGGCCCAAAACTGAACACAGGATTCGAGGTGCGGCCTCACCAGGGCCGAGTACAGGGGCACCATCACCTCCCTACTCCTGCTGGCCACACTAGTTCTGATAGAGGCCAGGATGCCGTTGGCCGCCTTGGCCACCTGGGCACACTGCCGGCTCCTGTTCAGCTGGCTGTCAACCAGCCTAGAAGTCAAACTTGTCCTAGAAGTTTGTTTGCAAATGGGATTTTCCATCCGCTTCTCATATATGCATGGGAACATAATACTAGTACCTCAACAAGAGAATAGGAGACAGGGGACTGAGCTAATACATCACATCCCTACACTGAATACAAGGACTCATTCTCCACCTCATGACCCAATGCAAGGAGCAATTCTTCCTCCAAGCAACACAATACAAAGTGTGCTTTCCTTGTCATTTGATTAGAGACAAGGACACTCTAGTGAAAAAGGGTTTTATTCAGACCAACTCTTCTCCTGCCTAACTCAGAGTTAGATGCCTACTGTGAAGCCTGAATTCAAGAGAAAGGTCATTGATTCAAACTTTTCTCTGCAGGGAACTACGCCGAGTCCCTGTAGTGTCCATGGGAAGAAGTAGTCTTGGTGCTTATGTTACATTCATCTTACAGATGGCACCCTGTGATCAATGGCTCTGGGTAAAGGATAGCAAGAAGATGTCATTTCTTTCTTGAATTTTGGTGCTGTAGGGGATGCTACAATTTACTTTTATTATAGGTGGCCTAAATAAGATCTTGGGCCTAACTGTGACACTTGAATGAGGTGAATATTACTAATATACTTCAGCAGAAGTGTGGAAAGTTTACAGTGGTGGAGGCTTTCGTGGCAAAGAACACAGCAACTCAGATTTCCTCTCTAAGATTAAGTAGATCTATTTTTCTCTGCCTCTTTTACTATTTACTAGTCAGAATGGGATGGATATGGCAACTCCATGCACTTAGGGAGTCTTTCCAGATCTTTTGGAGCAGGCTTCATTAACACCTGTTCCTCCTCATTATCCTTCCTTCTTCTGCCAGAGTTTTCCAGCAGTGAACAGTGTCAAGCTGTCAAGACAGAATCAGTTTGTCCTCTAACAGCCAAACTTTACTGGGTACATATACAACCATGCAAAACTGAGCATTGACATGCAGCTCCCATTAACAAGACCTCACCAATATGTATCACAGAATTGCAGACTCGCTTAGGTTGGAAGGAACCTCTTGTGACCATCTAGTCCAACATATCTGCTCAAGCTAGAGCAGGTTGTCCAGGACAGTGTCCTGGTTAGGTGACTGGAGTTGTGGGAACCTGGAGATGGACTTCAGAATTTTATGTAGATTCAACTCCTTAAAGTCCAAAATTCACAAGTTCTTTGCTTTTGTGTTGTTTAAATCTTTTCCCCATTATTTGCTTAAGTCAGGGAATGTTTTCACCTACTTCAATGGCTGGATGGAGAGTGAGGTTGTCACTGGATTACACTGGAAGTGCAGATTTTGCCAAGGAGAGGCAGAAACAAGAGATCCCAGTATGACCTTGATGTCACTTTTTTTTCCTCTAGGGTGTAAGAGACCAGGAGGGAGTGCGCAGAGCTGCTGTTTCCAGCCCAGCCTTACGACTCACCTGAAATGTGATTGAGCTTCAGCAGCCTGTGGACACCGATGGCTTGTAATGGGAAATGGTTGGAGACAGGCATTACAAAGAGGGGAGAAGAGGGGAAGAAAAGGGAAAAGACAGGAGGGATTCCTCTGATAAAATATGTATCTTTGTTTAAGGCAGTCACTCAAGGCTTCCATTACAGCCTATGGAGAAAAATGGGAAGAACATTTTTTTTTGCTTCTTATCCTCAGAGTTCTCATTTCACCCCTTTCTGCCTCAGGGAGTCCCTGACGGGTTATACACCCTGCTGCCACAGCGATACTTCCTCCATTGCTGTTTAGTCTGGAAATGAATCTTTTCATCCATCACTCCAGAAATATTTACCAGCACTGAATTTGCACTTAAAACAGGAAAGGAAGAAATGGCTATGAAAACAGGATTTGGGTAGAATGGTCTATTTGCCGTCCTCTTCTTTTTAGTTGGTGGACTGCCTTCTCTTTGTTTAGTTAACCAACTTCTAAATAAATGAAAATGACCTTTGAGTAACCTGGGCTGGGCCAGATTCACTGCTGAGGTAAACTGGGGTAAATTAATTGTCTTTCTTGGCTTTTTTTCCCATACTGGTACGTAAGTAGATAAAAGCAAATTTTCAGATGTGCGGTTCCACAAAAATATGCACTTACGCAACTTGCATGCATTGGGTAGTTTTTGTTCCCTCTTTTAACTGCTCCACTATCGTAATAATAGGCTATAGCCATATCTATGCAAGTAAATTAAATAATGCCAGGGTGTACTCCTGTGCCCTGGAACTCAGTCATCTCTACTGCTGTGAGAATTGTCCCTGGCATGGTTTTGGCTGGAGGCATCTAGAGTTCTGTCAAATGCCTCCCAAGCCAAGTTGGTAAGCTATCAGTGATGATTCCCAACAGGCAGTTTGAATCTGGACATGCTGCACTGGAGGCTGAAAGAGTTTAAAAGGATGGATAAAAGCTGCTCTGTGCCATTTGGCTTCAATGTCAGGGAACAATTCTGTAACATTTTGTTCACTAGTACAGATACAGCCTGCAAGTACTACCAGGTAATGGAGAACTACCGTTAACTTGCATGGTAAAAAACTAGGCTTTTGGTGCTGAAAGTCATGACGTTAAACCACTTACCTATGAGGCATTATTACAATGACATAGGGTTAATATTTATCTATCTAGCCACGCAGAAATATGCGCAAAAGATCTGTCCCAGGTATACACTTTGCTATCCTCTGAATATATAAAATCCACTGTACATTATCTATCTATATGGGGTGTACATGAGCACTAGGCTTGACACACAATAGGCTTCTTAGACTTATGGATCATGAGTAGATTGTAAAATACATCTACTGTTTCTTGCACATGTAAGGTCTTACATGCAGTAGCATGTGAGCTACAGCAACAATCTGCATGTGTGCAATGGGCAAGTCTGGGATTTCTGAATGCCAACCGATCTGGTACAAATGTACTAAGTCATTATCTTTCACCTGACAAATTTTCTAGTCTATAAAAGCAGGATGTGGAGAACATACAAATGCTATCCCTGAAATTACACATCAGATTCACTTGCTTGATCCTACTTTTCTACCTAAGAATCTCACAAAATTGCCCAGGTGAAATGATAGTGACTTACCAGTAACAGCATCGAGTATCTGCTAGCTGAAGGAGTGAACGGGCACTTTCCTGTAGGTTAGCAAGGACCCAATTACATGCAGATTTGCCCATGTGGACTGGAATTAGTTCAAAAAAACCTTTGGGATTGACAGTGGTCTTTAATGCAGTCTAAAAAAGTAATGTTATTAGCTTGGTAATTTATTCAGACTGAGGGAAATAGAAGACACTGAACTTCATCTCACAGATTTTAATGTCGCATCCTATTTCAGAAGAGCCTCAGACTTCAGAAGTGAAAGTGACACGGGGGTGTCTGGAATACAGTATAAACCAGCTAAGTGTTTTTCCACCAATGAAGGCTCTCATCATCCATTAAAAAAAATTCATCAGTATTTAAGGACTCCCTCTCTGCCCTTTGCCTCCCAAGACAGAGAGGCCAAATTAATTTACAAAAATGCTGAAGTTCTAAAAATTAATGATATCATTGCTATTCAATTGCAGTACTCTGTTGGACAGAGACTCATGTAATGAATAAAGTTCTTTTATCCCATCCTGATCCAGCCTAGTGCTTTAAATACCTGACTACCTCTTCTCGCTTCAATGCTATATGGCCTATATTCAAAAGGAGCACTTAAATCTGTGAGTAATTCCTTCTGAGATCAACTGCTTGTAAGCTAGTCAGTCACATTCTTAACTGCTTACGTGGGCCTTAATATTAAAACATGTGCTTAAATCATAGAATCATAGAATCATAGA
>NW_009211062.1:0-62862 GCF_000690835.1 Fulmarus glacialis
AGGCAGAGCTGGCAGGCCAAGTGCTGCCTGCCCTGGCTGAGGACGGCCACCCATCTCCTGGCCCGGCCCAGCCCAGCCCACTGGGGAGCCCTGCCAGAGCAGAGGATCTTGAAGTGGGGAAAGGAGGGATTCGAGAGAAATCTGCTGTGTGTCTGCAGATAACCAGGTTTCATTAGATAACCATGTTTCAGAAACCTGCAGAAACCTGCAGATAGCCAGGTTTCTGCTCACGGGACAATGCCTGGGAGGACATCTACGAAAAGCACTTAGCGGTTCACCACTGTGCCTGGGTGATGCTTTTTGCTCCTGTGGGCTGATGGCAAAGCTTGACTAGCGGCTCTGTGGCTCCATCCAAATTGATACACACATTTTTGGTGTTTTTCTCTTTTAAGGAACATTTTCTGCTGGTTTTCTTAATAACTCTTTGACATCACTGTTTTAATAAAATTATCTCACGTTCTGAAACGTTTGGATAATGAACTGAGTAATAGAGCTGTCAGCTCTCTGCTCCTCAGCTGACCAGCTGTCACACCAAGGACTGTCTTTTGCAACTGGTAGATGTTGGTTTTGATGTTTAATTCCCTTATTTCATCAAAAGACTTTCTTTTAAAAGAGTATGTGAATCATGCATGTGTTGAAGATGGTTTCTTGTATCTAAATCATCTGCTAGAAGCAACTGGGGTTTCTTGATTAAAGATTTTTTTTAAAGAAAGAAAGTCTTTCTTCATGTGGGGATTTTTGTTATGAAAGCGATTCCTTTGCATTATTCAGATCTGGTGATAATTAATTGCAAAATTTCTGCATCCAGAATAGTGCACCTTGTGCAAAATTTCCCTTGTACTGAAATGGCTTAGAGACATAGTGCACCACATGCCAAGGTCCCCTTGCCCCTTCCTGCGAGGACCTGTGGGTGGGATGAGGGCAGCAGGAGGCCTTCCGTGTTTAGCAGATTTTAATAGGTAGTAGTGGCTGATTGCCACTGCTGTCCTATGATAACTGTCTTAGAGTATTTATTCCACAAAAGGGCTAAAATCATTCCAAGTTTATAGATGAGAGGTGGGAGAAGGACTTTTTTTAAAAAGTCACAGAAAAAGGCCTTAGACAATACTGTGGGAGAAGTTAACAGCATGTGGGAATCTGGCAAGTCTTCAACAGGCTTTGCTAAGGTAGACACAAAGGTTGATACTTTTATTTTCTTCTTATTTTTAAACATTAAAAGTCACTCTCGAGCTCCAGTAAGTATAGGGACATGCAGAAGGACAAGCTCTGCTCTATAAGAGGACATTTACAGCAGCGAATTGAACAGTTTCATGAAAATAGAACCATTTTCATGAAAACCTGTAGGTATGATTATGAGGATTATATTGAAGTTAAAACTTGCTGCAAAGCAGCATTCAGAAATTCTCCTAAGAAGATTGTTTTTGCATTCTCCTCCAGCAAACTGGGCAGAAAAAGAGAGAAAAATCAGTCTCGCTTATGAGGAGCAGACCTGCATTTCAGACTCTGCTATAAATTTAAAACCGTGTGTTCTTAAGTGTTCCAGGGTTTGCTAGTTGCTTATTCAACATCCAGCAGCATGTTTGAGAGAAGCATTTGAAACAAAGAGGATATCAGTCAGTCAAGGCTTTGCATTCTTCCTACCTGGGATGATGGGATCCAATCTGAATAATCCTCATGCAAAAAGATGGTGAGTCCTGCCACAGTCCTGCTGGGACGCTGCACGAGCTCCTCAGCCTGTATGGATGAGGTTCCACAAGGTTTGGGGCAGGTGGATGAAGGCCCAGCTTGTATCTGGTGGACCTAAGTGGCCCAGTGCCTAGCTGTTCTGTGGTGGCAGTGGGGACGCAATGGCCACAGCTACCACTCTTGCCTGTGGGCTAGTACTGTGTATCTGCAAAAGAGGCATCCAACCTCTGCCCTTGGCGGTTTTCAAGACCCGCCTGGAGAAAGGCCTGAGCAGTCTGGTCTGATCCCAGAGCTGGCCCCGCTTTGGGCAGGAGGTTGGACTGGAGAGCTCCCGAGGTTCCTTCCAGCCTGAATTATCCTGTTGTCCTATGAACAGCTGGATAGTTTTTCTGAGACAGAAGCTAGCCAGCACAGTTTGGGAAAGTGGCCTTTAGCTGAAATAATGCAGATGATGTTCCCTTCCAGTGTATTGCACAGGCTCTTCTCCCATTTTTGCATGTGTACACATCCTTCTGCACTGCTTTGGTGGTTCAGAGCAAATACAGTGCTGGTTTGATTGATCTCTTAATATGAGAACATTTATACCAAACTTTGGTTGGTTTGTGCTGTCAATCTGGTTCTGCACTTCCCTGCAGTATCCAGCACCTCCTCCCCATGACTGGTAGCAAGGAGTAAACAGAACAGTTTCTGCAGATTAGTTACTTGCAAATATATTCTTTGAGGATCTCTCTCAATGCACAGTTCAGTTCTGAAAACGGAATATGTATTTTAGATATTTTATTTATTCCATCTTTTTCTTTTGCATTGTGGCTAGTTTTTGATTTTCACAAAGGCTGGTATGCCCATTTATAATAATCAGGTAGGATGTAGGAAAGTGGGCAGAATTGCAATGACTCATTTCCATTTACAGATTCAAATATCGACCTCCATATTTGTCTGTTCCAGCCATTTGCATTGCATTTTTGGAGAAAAGTTGTGAGCTTTGCATCTAAGTGGATGTTGCCACCTTCATGGCATAAGGAAGAAAAAATCTTTGGATTTCCTAGATCCTGCCTATGACAGGTAACTACAGAGGGTAGAATTACCTGGCAGATAATTCACTATAACACCTCCTGGAAGAGTAGCTGATATTTGCCTCTAGCATATCATCTTTTCTCAGGAGACCCTTTTTTTTGTTGTTCTGCAGAGTCATACAGGTTACAGAAAATTGTGTCAAACAGCATAACATACAAGACTTAACAGTTGCCTCTGTTTCAGGACAGCTAACAACAAAAATGTAGCAAACCAAGATGGACAGTGCTGCCTTGTAGTGCCAAGCCCTTTAACCACGATGCTGTAAAGTACTTAACTGCAAGTAGCTCGTGGTCTAGGCTAGTGGATATTCTCACTATTTGACCAAATGCTTCTTTTCAGCTTGTGACTGGTGATCAGGAGCCATATGAGCCCTTGCCCTGGGTGTGCTGAAGTGATCTGTGCTTTGATGCTGGTTTGAGCATCAGCACACTGATGCCTTCCTGCCCTTCTCCCTGAGCATGGGGAGGAGGGCAGGGAGGCATTAGCTTTCTGGGAGTGGGGAAAGTAACCTGCTAGACCAGACAGCAAATGAAAAGGTTATGAGTATTTGGGATGAGTTGTAGGCACTGTTCTGACTTGGAGGAGAGAAAGTAAGCTGCTCTGTATGTGGAATTAGAGTCGCTGGGTTTTGTTTCTATAAGATGAGGGTCGTAGCTGCTGAGATACAGCTCGACGGTGTGTGCAACTGCATGCATAAGGCAGGCTTGCCTTGCTGTGCCATGCAATGGTGAGATAAAAATCATGCTGTTGCTAAATTAAGCTTTTATAGCAACAAACTCTCCTGGATCAGCTCCGATGGTGCATCTGTATACTGCAGACAGCCTGCCTGAGCTCAGACTCATTGTACGTGTTTGAGAAGCCTTCCAAGGTCTTATCCTCCTGTCCTACATAAAACTATTCACAGCTAGTTCATGTCTATTCATGGCTAATTCCCCATTATGTATTTAAAGCATTGCCAGTCCACACTAGTTTGTGTTCCACTGAAGGGCCTACACTTGCACAAAAATATTGATGACTGAAACTTATTATAATTAAACTCCTTAAAATTGCTGGGTAGCTGTCTGTCCTGATACTGTGTGCATATGTACAGAATTTTCTCTGTTATTAATAAGCCACTGTATCTGAAATCCCACCATATATGACTGACTGACAAGAGTAATGGTGAAACTGAAGCTGTATGTGCTCTCAAGGGAATTGTTTTAGGCGCAAAGCAGGAACTAACCTTCAATAATGTTTATGCATGTCATCCATTATTACAATAGTTAAATGCTATGGATATCCAGTGCCAGAGAAAAGCAGGCTTAGGGGACTTGGTGTGGCTTTGATACAAATAGGAAAAAGCCCCTTTGCCTCTTTAGTGTTGAAATTGCTTTTACACCCTGACTAAGTTGGCCCATATTAACCAATATGCCAGATGGATATAGGAAATGCCTTAGATTTTATGATGCTTTACAACTTGCAAATTACCCAAACCCATTTGCTATAAATTATTCAAGATATTAAGGCCCCAATTTTCAGAATGAGCGCCCAATTCTGTGCCTGTAAATAATTACAGGTACAATTTATAGCAAATAGATGCAAGGGCATTTTTTTATATGCAGACCTCTGCCTACCTGATTATCCCACAAAAAGATGGCTATGTGCTATAAAATGTTCCCAGAGCAATCTGTCTCTGGCAAATTGCTTCCATGATATTGGAGCCTGAGTTGAAGTTCTGTCTAAAAACCCAAAGTTAGAAAGTAATTATACGATTACTGTATATCTTTGCGGAACACAGCTTTAAAAATCTTTAAAATCTTTCTTTAAATATGTGCTTTATTGTTATCATCATTTCCCGGGGTCTGCTGCACTGGCAAACTTATGGTCCATCACCTAAAAATGTCAGTGTGATGCCTTTGGTATACATAAGAAAGATAGATGTTCCTTAATGTTGTTATAAAAACTGTTTTCATGTTCCAGCATTTGGATTTATGAAGCATAGTGTATATGTATTATATATATATTTTTTTTTTTTTAAAGTAGTAGACTTACAAAAAGTAAATAGAACTAGGAAAAAAAAAAAAAAGGAATTATGTTAAAGGAGGTAAAGCATCAGGGATTTTATAAGGCTTAATTTCCACTCTTCTGCATGGGCTTGAGACAGCTTACATCTAAATATCAGGAGTATTAGGGTGAAGAGGTTATTTAGATTAATTCCAAATTTCTGCTTATACTCAGGCATTGCTAAAGCAGTGTGCCCTCTGGAAGCAGTGGGCACGTGGGTGTGAGCAGCTGAACTGAGGTGTTGCAGTCGGACTTTGGTATGTTGTGGAACAGTTGATGAACTAATAAAGCTGAGAGTTTTATATATAAAAGTCTGCAAATAATTTTTAATATCTATTACTATCTTAGTGTGCTATCTCTCCCTTCAGCTGCCTAGAAAAAGTGTGTGGTTTCTTTGTCTTTGTTCCAGAAGCCCATGGCTGCAATTGTGAGTTCTGGTCAGATTTCTAACGATTTTGGTGAGGAAATTTTTCCATCTAAAACTGGAAGTTAAATATCTGCTGCAAGAAAGAGTGCCTAATTCTACCCTGGTAGCCACGTACACACCTCGGCAGCACAAAGCCTGTGAACCTGGCGTATTCCTCTGAAATGCCATCTAAAGCCAGTCTTACTGAAAAGTGTTCCTCTGTGCCAGTGAAAAAACATCAGTTTGACAGAGATTTTAATGGATGATAGCAGGTGGGGAAAGTCAGGGGCTGAAAAACACTTGGCGTGTCCAGTAGCCTGGAGAGTCTCATTCACTGGGAGAGTTAGGCTCCAGCGTCTTAGGCAGGTGGAACAGGGACTCCAGCTTGGGTCTTCCCCCCACCTCAGTAAATACTCCTACTGATGCCAGTTTTGTCATAAATTTTCAGAAGGAAAGGTTTTGTCAAGAACGTCTGACACAGAACATTTATCACTGCCCCCAAAGTTATGACCGTCTGGCGATTCAAGAAAGGATAAGGTTCAGATTTCTTGGTCATGATTCATTGGACCAGGGCTATTCCTAGTTCTTCTACTCATTGATATGTCCTTTGTGTTGGGTGGTTTTGGCAGTAGGTAAAGAATATTTCACAGCAGGCTGTACTTGTAACCTTAGATGATGGCAGGTAAGTGCTTAGGGCAACCAGACCTCCCACCCTATCTTATGGGCCAACCACATTTAGTGCCTGCAGCTGTGACTGTGTTGCTCACTTAGAAATGCCCATGTCCTCTTTCTGCATAGAAGGAGAGACAGTCGGCACCTCCTTCAAAGCAGCAGTGTTTAATATGCAAGGAATATTCAGGAAAATGAAATATGGAACTAATGGTTTTTTTCCCTGCACTATGGAGCCACTGTGTAGCTGGAAAAATGACCAGGGCAATTTCTCAGGGCTGTTAGTTCTTTTGGAGAAAAATGAAAGGTCATTTTTAAAAATGTAAATTATTACATTCTTGATCATTCAGGTGAGTAAGTATGCAGACAGTGAGTTACTAAGGTAGCAAGAGGATGCTTCCTAAGAAACAGTGCAGAGCAGAGATATTCCCAATTCATTCAACCGTGGAAAAAAGTTCTCTGGTCAAGATCACCTTGTATTTTCTGACAGATCCCTTTTACTGACATCAGCAAACTACTTATAATGACCAGGACCCAGCTTTATGGACTAATTAACTTATGAAAATAGGAATTTTATTTCCTACTGAGCTTCCATTTTGAAACTTGTCCCCTGTCTTTGCTCTCAAATCGGGCGACTTTTTGTTTTTCCAGAGAAGGTTGCAGCTACCATGAAATTCAATGCAAATGCCATGTTACTGATGAGGAGATTGTAATATACATACACACAAGCTTGCATAATGGCACATAACATAAATATACCATGCATTTTCTAGGACAAGTTATCACAGGGCAGGATTGAGTAGATGGATTCTAATTGTAATCTCCGTTTGAAATATTGGACTGGGAATTTGCTAACATTTTTCCCCATGTCTTCCATTTGGTACTTATAGACAGAAACTTCTGGGAAACAGTTCTGAAACCAATAAAAAATGTGTGAAATAAGTAGGAATTCCATCCAGAAAGGAAAGAGAATTAATGTTTTATTCAAACTTCAAAAAAATCATTCTAAACCACAGGCTAAACTTTCTTCAAAGTTAAGGTTCCAGAAAGCTCTCACTGACCTAGAACATAAATGGAAAGGATGTATGAAAATATGCAAATATGGTGAAGGTTACATTCATTCTGCAATATTGCCTACTCTTGTGAGCAAGATAATAATGTGCCACTGTGGTCCAGAAGCACTGTTGCCGTCTCTTGAAAAGATGAAGAAAATCTGACTTCAGTAGGAGATGATTGACAGATAATGTCTTTAGGCTTTTTGATGGCTATGAACTCTGTCTCTCTGACGCTAATGAAGGTAAAAACTGACAGCCCCACAGAGGTGATATGGTCATACAAGCTTCTGTCGAGGGGGAAAGCGGCTCTCAGCCCAGAGTGTCCCAAAGTCAGCTTGTTAAATAGAAATTAATTCTCTCCTTTTAGCTATTCTGAATTTAGGCTGTACAGAAGATGAGAAAAAGAAAGGAGTTCTGCTAGGTGTATGTGAACCCTTGCTTTGAAATTAAATTTTCACAAATTCATGTAGGATCTAATTTTGTACACTTTCACCCAAACCTCCCCCAAAGGCAGGCTGAGTTCTGAGTGCCCAAAGAAAGCAGGATCTGCCTCTTGGTACTGTAATGAGATGAAGCACCATAACAAGCAGCGTGTCTTGAAACCTGACAGTTATTGACAACAAAAGCCATAAAGCACTTAAAAAGAGCAATACTGAGATAACCCAGCAAGCAGCATGTGGCAATCTCACAGAGGCATCTCATAGAATCATAAAATCATTAAGGTTAGAAAAGACCCCTGAGATGGAGTCCAACTGTCAACCCAACACCACCACACCCACTAAACCATGTCCCTAAGCGCCACATCTACACGCCTTTTAAATACCTCCAGGGATGGTGACTCAACCACTTCCCTGGGCAGCCTGTTCCAATGCTTGACCACTCTTTCAGTACAGAAATTTTTCCTAACATCCAATCTAAAACTCCCTTGGCACAACTTGAGGCCATTTCCTCTTGTCCTATCGCTGTTTACTTGGGAGAAGAGACCAACACCCACCTCACTACAGCCTGCTTCCAGGTAGTTGTAGAGCACCGTAAGGTCTCCCCTGAGCCTCATCTTCTCCAGACAAAAAGTCCCAGTTCCCTCAGCCGCTCCTCATAAGACTCGTTCTCCAGACCCCTCACCAGCTTCGTTGCCCTTCATGAACCGTTGCACTTAGTCATGTCCCATTGGCCTGCGTAGTGGCAGGATACTCCATCCTATTTCTAAAGGTGATGAGAGTAAACCTGCACGAGATTGCCTTTGGAAGTAGTGGGAGAAAAGGGAATAGGACATACTCCTTAATTCCCCCAGAACCAGGTGTGATTATAGCTTCAGAAGACAAAGTGAGGCCAAGGCAGTAGTCTGCCACATTTCCCTTGCAAAAAATTGTAGCCACCCTTTTCTTGTGTGGTCTCTCTGACATGTCCTTCTGACTGCAGCTCCCATAATTTGAGCTCATTTCCAGCCTAACTGCCCATCAGGGTGGCCTTGGCAGCCTGGCTTCTGCACCAGACCTTCAGGCAAAGGGCACTGTAAGACTTGGGGCAGGGGGAAGAGGGAAGATGCAGCCAGCTAAAGGAACTTTTGCTTCCTCCAGTTTAGCTCTGCCGACATTTGGAGACAGGAGAATGTCTTGCTGGCATCCTCAGCTGCAAATAGGGAAATTGCAGAGGTATTTATTAGCTGGCATCCTGGTGGATGGACCTTGTGACAATGGGCAAGAAAAAGCTGAAGTGGCTGATGCTTTTCTTTGCCTCAGTTTTCAGTGGTAAGACCTGCCATCTCACCTCCCAGTTTCCTGAGCCTACGCAGAGTACGTGGGAGTGTAGCATTATCCTTTGCAAGGGAAGAAGGAGTTAGGCATCGCGTAGGCCAACAGAGAATGTGTAAGTCCATGAGCCCAGACGGGTTGCATCTGAGGGTGCTAGGCAAGTTGGGCGATGCTATTGCAAGGCCTCTTTCTGTCATCCATAAATGTCATGGTGATTTGGAATGTTTCCGGGATGAGAAGGTGGCAAATGTCATACCCACCTTCAAGAAGGTCAAGAAAAGATCTGGGTAACTACAAGCTGGTCAGCCTCACCTTAGCCCCTGGGAAGGTTATGGAGCAAATCTGTCTGGAAGCCATTCCTAGCCATGTGAGGGACAAGAAGGTGGTTGGGAACAGCCAAAAATAAACTCCTTCCTCTCCCCCCCCAGCACTGTCCCTGATGGAGTCAATACAAGGCAAAACAGCTGGTTGGAAGTATCTGGGGAATGACATCCTTCAGGTTTCTAGGTGAAGACTTCCACATTTTTACTCTGTCAGGTTGTGTCTATGGCCATAATATCCTTGTGGCAGGCATATGTCTTTCTGCAATGAGGCTGCTGCTCTATTTTCTGCATAGTCTTAGCATGCTGAGTGGAGGTGCTAGCTTTCTGCTGTGAAGTAGGGAAGGGGTAAAGCTTTTAACAGCGGGTTTTATTCTTGTGACTTCAGTCTTTCCCTGCAAAGGTCATAAAAGCGTCTATAAAATATTTTATTTTTGCAAATATCCTAAAGCTGTCACATAATCATTGCCTGCTTTTTACTCCCTGACAGGGCAGCTGCTGTAGTTATGGGAAAGTCCATGAAGAAAACTGTGGAATATTAACAAACAGTAAAATTCTAGTAACAAAAATTGAAGGAAATTGAAGCTTTTTTTGTTTTTGTTCTAGACATAGTGAAGACTCTGTGTTATATAATTACAGTGAAACTGAGTAATACTGTTTTACACCAATGTCTAAATACACAATAGTAATGACATTCTGCTGAGCACTTTCCACTATAACTGGTTATGCTGGATATTTTTTCATGAACATTGCTCTTAGTCCCCTTTATCAGAGAGAGGATCCCATGCTAAAACCAAGCAAACTAACAGTGTCCTAGTTAGTTTTTTTTAGTCTGATACCCTGTTCCATTTTCCAGACATTCTTCAAACACACAGACATCCCTGTCCCAAGGAGGCAGCAATCCAGTAAACACCACCTACACCACAAGACTGTCAGTAGAGCACCAGTATAAATGACAAAATGATAAATAAAATTTTTCCCCTAAATGACTTTAACCCTTGATTAATATTTACTGAAACATATCAGCAGTGACAAGCGCAATGTGTAAGAGGGAGCAAGCTTTGCGTGGAGGGCTCTCCACACCTGAACATGGACACGTCCTAAAATCATGGAAAGACCATTTCAGGCAGAGCTGGGAGGACAGCTGAAATATAGGAGGGAAAAGTTTCATCTGCTCTTACAGTATGTAAGGCCGACACCAAGTTTGTGTAAGCCACCTGAACAGAATGAAACTCTGTGTCACTCCAGGGACTATACCACACAGTATAACTGGTCACACTAACATGTCCCCATCCTGAGCATAAGGGATAGAGGCTCACGTTTTTATAGAGAGAGGGATCAAATTAGTGCTAGTAGACTTGGCTGCATATTCTGCAATTACTGGTCCATGTCCTGCTTTCATAGACAGAAGGAGAAAGTAAGAAAGATGTCCTATAGCCTATGGACAAATGTTGGAATAAATTGCTCCATCTGCCTTTACTGGGCAGTGCTCGTAATGGATCAAAGCACACTTCCTTCAGTTTACCCACGTAATGTACATGGAAAAAAGTTTGCCTCATGAGTCTGAGATAGATTCACATGTTAAAGTTTCACGTATGACTTACAGTGTTATGAAGAGAAAGAAAAGACAAAAGTTCAGTGCTGGAATCTTGGAAGAGTTTGTGGGTGCCACATCTTGAAAAACACTTGTGTCAACTTGTGCATGGACCAAAATGTGCTGTTTAAGGCTACTTAAGTGCTAGTTGTATTTAATGAGAGTTGTCTCTTCTACAAGAGACAGATCAGGATTTTCTCTGTGTGTCTGCTTCCAGGCAGTAGATAATCTTGTCTGTGTAAGCCTCGAGGAGGTCAGAAGCCGATTTAACAGCCTTATCTTTCTGGAAAAGAAACCTTATTCCCAAAGGTATAATATAACCGCTCACGTAGGTAATGAGCTATTGAACCTTTCCTGAGAAATCATGAGTGTGATCCTGCCTTGCTTTGCAAGAGCTGAAAATGGTTTCCAGCTTCTGGCAGCCATAAAATCAGTTGAGTCCTAGCTGCAGCTTCTACATGATATATCATGAGATATTACTATTCATTAGGTAGTGAGCTTTTATGGGTCTCAGGCTGTCTCTTAGGCATGATTAAGCAGCGACAATATTCCTCTCCCACGCTGTGTGTTCCCTGAGGTAGCTGTTTTCCCTCTCTGGGTCTCCTTGTATAGCCCTCTTTCCAGTTAAGCATCTTCAGAGTGAAGTCCTCCTCCAGAAGGAGGCAGGAGGAAGGAGGAAGCCAAGTGCTTGCAGGAATTTAGTAGCTGTCTTTAAGCAATGTCACAGGCACCTCTCCCCTGCCTTTAACAACACCAGTATTGGTGAAGCTGAATGTAGGTTCTTCTCAGACCTCTCTTCTTCTGATCTGCTTCTCTCTCTCCTTTGGTCTTCCTTCCATCCCGACACTTCTTTTTCAGTATCTACCAAAATAATATCTGAATCTGTGGTTTTTAGTTTTGTTTCATTTCCCTTGGTGTTCTCATTCCTTTCTGTCAGTGTCGTGGTCCCTGTTTTCAAGACAAGCCATTTTGTTTCCTTCTGTGCAACAGTTTGTTTCTCATCCCTACTTTTATTCAATCTCCGTGAGGAGTATTCTCACTTCTGTTCTTTTACACTGCGCCAGTATTTACTTTCCTTGCCAATATTTTGCTTCCTGAATCACTTTATTCCCTTTTTCAGCCCACCCCAACCAATATTAATCAGCACTTTGAGTCTTACATTTTATTTTTTATTCTCGCATAAAACTGGATTTTCTCTACTAAAAAGCCCATTTTCCCCAAAGGTGCTAATAACTGCCATGATCTTTCCTCTCAAACCCTTATTCAGCTACTTTGCTCCTCGTCTTGGTTTCTAACTCACGTCATCCTTCCGCTATCATCCTTTCCTCTCGCTTTTTATTCCGTTTTCATCTCCTCCCCTTCACTTTTCCACAGGAACTACTTTTTCCCTTAAGTTTCTATGCCTCAGCCATGCAACCAGTCTTATATTTTCTAACTAAACTGGTCCCTATTGCAGTCCCTCCTCTTTCCCCCTCCTTTTTCATGAGAACCCATTAATTTGTTCTTCTGTGCTGGCTCTTTTTTTCCTGGTGCAGTTAGGTTTTGACATGGGTGAAGAGATCTTTATGACAGTATCCAAAAGCAGTAGATGCTTGAGACTGGATGATAGTCTAGAGATGAGAGATTTGATCTTTATTAGCATTTATCTCATCTTTCAGACCTTTCCTCCTCTATCTTTTATGACCTCCCCTCTAGATGGCCTCTACACAGACAGCTGAAAATTGACTGCTTCAAATTAAGATAAACAAGTACTTCTGGAAATTCTGAATTCTCTGGGAAACACTGATTCAAAACAGGGAAGTTATTTGTCCAAGACACTCTGCCCACCCCCCTCATCACGCAATTTTCAGTGCCTAAGCAAGCCCTGCGCCTTGCTGCTCGTTCCCACTTGCAGACTGCCCTGTGCCCAGCACAGCTGGGTGTGCAGCCACATGGTGAGTCAGATAAGGGAACAGATCCAGCTGAAAAAAATGTTTTTTCAAACTGAGATCCTTTTGGACAAGTCAGTTCCCCATCTGGTTCGGCACGGAGCCACACAAACAACTGTGCTGGAGCAACGAAGGGCTAGCCTGGGGACAGGAGCAGTGTCTGTGGGTGAAGAAGGCACGCTGTGGTCCAGACTGGCTTCAGCAAAACCTACCAGCATGTGTGAAACCACAGCCCAACATGGAAAACAAAACTGCATTAATCAGTTGTTTTGTTCCCTACATCCATCAGTAATTGTCTCCCGCTTACCGAGAAGCTTGTTTGATTTTGCTAGGTGACAAGGAAGCAAATGCATTGATTTGGTCTCAGATTAAAACTAAATGACTGCTGCCCAATAAAGAAATCTCTTAAGTCAACTAGAAGGCACCTGGGGTGGGAATTGCAGCATAGAGAGCATTGCAGCTAAATATCTGCTCCCATCACAGTATTCTTTTGGATGCTGGACTAACATAGTTTGGTATGAGCTGGTCATCAGAAGCTAAATGACTACAGCTCTATCAATGCTGCCCTCAACCACTGGTTTTCATGCTTTATTGCCTCAGGCTTTCACATGAAGATGTAAAGATTATGTAAAAGGAATTCTGTGTCAAAACTGATAGCGCTGAGAGATTTCAAAGATAATACAGGTTTCTTTGCTATGACCAATTCATTGGGTTTTTTTAGAAATGTTTACTAATAATAACTTTAAAATTACTGCAGCACCACTATTCCCATGCTACGCTTGCAGATATGTCGGTAGTTTTAGATCTTGTTTCTAGGGGCTTGTGTTAGATCTTGAAAATACAACCACAACTGGAATCAGATGGCATTCTTATTTGATATTATGTTAAAAATGAACTACAGATATATATTCTAGCCTAAAAATAGATTTGTAACCTTTAAGGAGAGCAAAGACAGTCTGTGACAATCTAGTCTGGAACTGTGAATAAACAAACTGTCAGATTTCAAGGGGGTATAATTTCAGCTGTTGATGTAGACTGCTAGTTTCTAATTTAGCCATAACTTAGTCAATATCAGACATAATTCCCTTGCTTAAAAAGTTATTAAAATTTTAATAAAACCAAGGAGATGCTAGGACAAAAGTATATTAAGATGGCATAAAAGTTGTGCATACATATCATCAATTTAAAGACAGACTAGATGCTAATTAGAATGACTTAATTGAATATTTCCAAATACGAACATTTTTAGATTCATTTGGAATGTGTTTTCAATTCGGAATAGAGTAGTTTTCAAATGCTTAGCACCAATGGAAGTCTGAACCCCTGTAAAGTTGTTCTTATATGTTACTGACATATATATGTTAGGGGTACATATATATGGGTTGTTCTTCTGTGTTACACAATCCTTGTTTTTGTATGTTACTGGTACTGATACATGAGATATGCGTTAGATCGCAGCTCTGTGTAGCTTTCTCTGGTGAGTGTGTGCGATGTAATCTATACACTTTTAGTAATAGATACAGCGTGAGCTCAAGTGGACAAGCTTATGTAGAAGCCAAGTGTTTAAGTTACTTATCAAAATTAAGATCAAAGAAAATTTTTCAGTCTTGCTGAGTTCGGGTTTAGGTGTTTGGGGTTTGGTTTTGAGGGGGTGAGGTTTGTGGGGTGGTTTTGCTTTCTTTTCATTCTCCATCTATCAAAGCAGAAAATTATTATGAGTTATGGTTTCTATCTGCTTTCTATCTAAACATAAGCTAGCACTTTATAGAGCCTGCAAACAGTCATTTATAGGTATGAGGTACACATGAGTAATTGGAACCTGGTTTCTTTCATTTCCAAGTGGATTTAGCCTTCAACAAAATATCCTAGAATGTATTCAGCTCATTTTCTCAAAATTTGTTAGAGAATGCACTGTTCTTCTATGAACAATCAAACTAAGATTTTCCCTTAAGCCCTTGAGTACTTATGTGCATATTGCTATTTTATTAGTTAATTTGCCAGTGTAGTAGTCGGTATGCTCCTGGATTGCTTTGAGAGTGTGCAGAGTATTTGCACACTGTGCCTGATACATACATATGAAGAATCTGTTCTGGTCTACCAGCACTGGGGTATCCCATAAGCAGATATTATTCAGGGTAACTGTAGTTTGATAAGGCTTTTTGGTTAAACTCTACATCACATGTATATGTTTTCATAAATGTCTTTGAGTTTTTTTGCTTGTTGGTTCTCAATAATAAAGCTCAAAAATAACATTAAGTTTTTCCAAGAAAAATAACATCCCTAAAAATGTAAGCACATTCACAGTGTGTATGGTGAAGTACCTCTTATTCACTCAGACATACAGAAGGAAAAGAAATACTTTGGGAAAGGTACAATAAAGTCATTCCACGTCTGGATCAAGAAACTATTGAAATTCAGATCACATTATTAGAGGCTCTGCCATGAGCAGCTTTTCACAGGTTTACATAAAGTGTGCTAGTGGGTCATAGATAGGCTATGTACCACAGAACTACCTGCAGTTGACACTTTCCTTTGCCAACATGAGCAGAAGTGTCAAGGGCTCCACAAGTAGCGATGCTGAACTGAACTGTTCTGCTGCTGCAGTCAGTCTTTGCAAAGTAAAATCCATGTATTTAAAGTTTTCTGTTATAAAATCAGTGGTAACCTAAATGGTTTCTGTTTGAGTGCGCACATTCTTTGTAGAATAGATGCCCAAATGTAAGTGTCAACTCTTTTGGAGAGAGAAGGCCTGATTTTATTAGTAACCACATGTTTCAAAAAAGATGAGCAGTTAGCCTGCACTGAAAACCTTTGCAAACATAAACCAATGTAAAATAGTTCAGAGGAAAGCAGGGGAGTTTTAAAATGCAATTGTCTATGAAAAACATGGCTTCTGTATGAGGTTATATTATATTATTCTACACATCCTCCAGTATAGCTGGAAATCATAGAACAACAAATGCAAGGAGAAAATTTAGCCCTAAGGAAGCTACTGGTGAAATACAGCGTGTTTCTGACCCTCCTCCCTCACTCTCTTGATTACACATATACCAGACTGGCAGACCCTGCAGCATCTTTGTTTTGTGACTTAGCACTGAGAACTGGTCGATGGCACAATAAATTAAAAGGAATTTTATGCAACAGGATGAATGGGGACTCTGGACTGGCCTTCCTCCTATTAATTATTTTAGACACCTTCTTTCCCTGCCTGATCTCACTTTGCTGCTAAGTTGCTTCAAGTATCTCTAGGTCTCATTCACCTGATGCTCAGTGTATCATCCGACGAGGGAATAGGCATCCCTACCACCACTGAGCTTATCCCCAGCTTCAGCAAAAGGAGGACAGTTTTATTTCCAATGATGACACCATTGCTCCTCCAAGAAGAGACACTTCTGATTTGGCCTTTCACGTACGTAGCCTACCTCTCCCTTCTCTGGGTCCATGCTGGTTGGCTCTGGATGCTTCCATGGAGGCTGACAACAGCCCACCCGAGGACCCTCCGGCTCTCCCCTCCTGTCACTGGGGCACATAAAGGGGACCCATCCAGCTCAGGGGCGAGATCTGGTTTTATTGCAGGCCGCCATGCTGATACCCTACCGATACTCTCATAGTGGTTAGTAGATTGCTAATGAGAGCAACCTAGAGAAGAGAAACAGAGGGCAGCTGTGCTGGCTCGGACCAAAGGGCAGGCTCTCCTGCTCTTGTCTCCAACAGTGGCAAACCGTGGATGTTTAGGAAACAGCATGAGTACCAGGGAAGCATGTAATAGTTTTTCCCTGAGTACTCGGTATCCGGGTATCTGTAGCCCGCCCAGTTCCAGAGCCAGAGGTGATGTCTAGGCATTTAGTAGGTTTTGCCAGATTATTTTACCAGGATTTTTCCAATGCCTTTTGGAACCTGTGAAAGGCTGTTAGCTTCCTCAGTGCCCTGTGGCAAGGAGTTTCACAGATTAACTGCAAGTTTTGTGAGGAACCGCTTTATGTCGCTGTTGCAAATTTGATCTTTGCTAGTTTCATTTCATGCCCCTTAGTCCTTGTATTCAGAAAGGCAAGGAAAGCTCGTTCCTGATTCACCTTCTCCACCACCTTGGTGATTTCACAGCCCTCTGTCTCAGCGTTACCATCTTTGCATGCTGGCTTTATGCACTTTCCTGTCACGCTTTAAGCTATTTTTATTGCCCTCGCCTGAACCTTCCGTATTCCTGAAAATACAAGCAATGCTCTCACAAATAACAGCCTGTCAGATTTTCAGATATGCCTCTCAATTAGTACATGCGTACATTCTGCACACACTAGGACCAAATGACCTTTGTAAATGCGGCTTGCCAATATAGTTGCTTGCGCATTTCCAACCCTCCTCTCTGAACGTTATTTGGCTTTTTAATCCTGCTCTCAAGGGTTACCCATTTGGTGAGCTCCAGTCAGACAAATACTCAGCTGAGTCTGATCTCAGTGTGGCAAACAGGCAGAATACAAACAAACCAAAAACAAATCCCAGCAGTGATACAAACTTTTAAACTCCTACTTTTATAAGTACTATATACATATATGTATATATAGTCTGTGCTTTGTGTTTTCTTGAACCTATTTTCCTCCAATGAAGACTATGGCTACTGTCAAAAATAGAAGGAATTCTCAGTAAATTGCTTCTGCAGTTATCAAATGTCTTTGGATTCATTTCAGCATTTAATCACCCACAAAAGCTGTTTTTTGCCTCATATGTTTCTGCATCCTTTAATCATGGAGGAATTAACTGCCAAATCCTGTTGGGTTTTTTTTTGTTTGTTTTTTATTTTAAAGTATATTAATTTCATGTACTGAAATGATGAATGATAGGGGTTTTTTTTCTTTTTTTGATGAAGCTACCCATAATTCTTCACCTTAAGCGAAACTTAATTCTCATTCAGATTGGATTAGGAGGATTGCTGTCCTCATCCCCACGTATCCTGTCTTCCCACATTCTGTGCCTCTTTTCAAAGAACTGCCACTAAAGGAAACTTTCGCTTCCTTCCAGCTCCCTCCATACCCACTTTTTAAAGAAATAAGATTGCTGCTGAAGGCCTGTATACAGATAGATAGGTATACACAAAGAAACTTGCAGGTTTTTCAGGGACAGATTTAGTAGTGCTTTCCTCTGAAATGATCTTCTGCTATGGATTACCAGATAAGGCACCTGGAACTCCATTAGTTTGTTCAGGCTCATGATTTATCTGAGAATCATTTTCCAGTAATCTTATGTACGCCATCTGGCTAAACATCCTGTTAGGAGCCAGCCGCTGAAAGGAGGAGGAAGTACTCTCTTCCCCAAACCGTTGCTAAGCAGCTCAAGTAGTAACAACCACATCATTTATTCGGTCTGTGCGAACCTGGGTCCAGCAAGATCCCCCGGCCCCATCTGGGGCGTGGACGTGCAGCCAGGGCTGTCAAATAAGCGACAAGAAATATTTATTCCCCTCCCCTCCAATTCTCAAGCCAACCTATTTCTTTTTTTTTTTTTTCCTATAGCGATTATTATTAGTTAGTGTGCATGAGCCCAGTTATCACAAAAGGGAGCCTGTGCCTGCGACAGCACCAGTTCCGTGCCGCTTGACACCATCTCTCCCCAAACGCAAGGATTTTTAAGCTGCGCAGATGAATAGAGCCGGTCATCGGACAGATGCGGCAGTGAAGCAAGGAGGCCATCTGGGATCCTAAAAGCTGCTCTCCACCCAGCCTTGTCCAAACTCTGAGCTCGCACAGCTCAGAAGTACTGACCCCCGGTGCCACCGCGTGGCTGGTGGCAAGGAGCCCCAGCCTGCCCTCAGCGCCGCGAGGGGGAAGGCAGGCAAAACTGGGGGCAGGAAAATGCACCCCTCGCTTTCTTCTGTGGGGCAGAAGAAATCCTTCCAAACAGCATCCTTTAAAATGCACTCATAATATTATGAGGAAAATTAGTCCTACTTTAAGAGGTACCAGCTAACTCAGCTGGGCTGCTTGGGCTTCAAACAGGACCTCCCTGCTGACGCGCAGGGTACATTGTCTCTAAAACCAGTAAGTCTCAGGTTCCTCCTAAAATTAGATGTAGCCCCTGGGGCCAAATTTAAGGCTCTTTCCTTACAGAGGGGGTATCTGCCTCTAAAAAGGTCATTCCCACACATTCACGGGACCTCAAAGTGTACTTGTGAACACGTGTAGGCAGCATCCTGCTTAAGTTAATTTTGCCGAGATCTTACTCATTAATCTCTGCGATGCTGCAGCTGCATTTATTAACGTAAAAGCCCCATGTTAAAATGCTGTGATCCTTTCTGACATATTAAACCATTTTTAATTCGCTCTCATCATCTCCAGCCTCTCTAGTGACATTAGATAACTCTGGGGTCCTAAATAAGCTACAGTGACTTAGGTAGAAAGCAGGCGAGTTATTAATCTTATGCAAATGCCTGTTTAATTTTCAGGGATCTTGGCACCATTGTAAGTGCTGGAAGTCATGGACTATAAAGAAAAAAGGTAATTTCCTGTTTGTTTAATTGATCTTCTGTAACTTTTCTCCTGGCTGGTAAAGCTAGGTAATGGAATTTGCAATGTAAAATCAGTGTTAGAAGTGCCAGTATGACATTTGATTAATCCAGTCTATTTAGGCTTAATAATACACACTTGACTTATGTTCTGGAAGCAAAATTGCCTGTTATTTCCCCTCCTGCTTTTTAAATATATTGATGAATATCCCTAGCAGTATGATACATGAACCTATTTCTTCATGCATTGTTATTAGGAAGTGATAATTCCCCCAAATGTATCCTTCATCAGCAATAGGATGCTTTCTGTAAGATTTCTACCCACAGGAAACTTTTGGTCTATGCACTGTCCAAAAATTCCTTTAAAGGACTGATGCCTTTCTCACTTCCCTACAGGTTGAGACGGGTCAGTTCTGGCCACCTCTTCAGTGGCAGATTTCCAGGGTAAACCCAGAAGGTGGTGATGACTCAGGAGCTGACATTGTTCTCACTCAGCACTGAATCGATCTTCTGTAGCGCTAGTTCTTGGATAAAACAGAAAATAACAGTACTTCTGACTGTTCAAGGAAAATAAAGGCCATTTGTCACTTCTCTTCAGTGAAAGAGTATTACACCCAAAGCCGTGGTCAGCTCCAATTCATGGGAGAGGTTTTGTCTCCCCCCACATCTTCCTGTGACATTTCTATTCTCTCTCCCCTCGGCCCAAGCCACTGTTAAAAATTCTTGTATATTATGACAGGTATTGCTTTAACTCCACAATGAACAAAGACGTTTCTTCTTACAAAGTGCTTTGGAGTGAAAACAACATTTTTAAAGTGAGGTACAACCATTACAAGTGATGCACAAGTACTGTGTAAGATCTGGGTTACTTTATGGAAATCTTTTTTGTAATTGTGCTAAAGAAATTATTCTATTCCTGGTTTCATTTCATTTTACGATAATTGCTGTAACTTCTATTTCCATCACAGTAATATTTAGTGCAATCATATCCATTTAATTTGATCATTTATGTTCCACTGCAGTGATCAAAAGAGGCAGTCTACTACTTCGTGTTACCATTCGTTACACCTTACTAAATCAGGCATCTAAATAAAAGCAATTATTGTAAACACACATGAAATGGTACATTTTACACTGCAAAGTGTTAAGAAAAAGCTCTTAAACCACACTATATTCAAGTTAAAAATATTCCTTATGTTTTGCTTGTACTTGTTCTGTGCTTCATAGCCTGGCTTTGGTTTGTAAGTCGAAACTCTAAGGAATACATAATATTGGTAAGCTTTAAAAAAAAATAAAGTGTTACTCCATACCAGGTGTCAAAAGGGAGTTTATTTGTATGGATTGTATTTAAACGCTTCTCACTATATGTCTTTTAGGGCTAGGACTGCCTGCAAAGAACACCAAAACAAAACAGAAACTGGCAGGGCAGATTTGAAACCAAACACATTTTAAACAAACAAACAAAAAAATAGTCTGGAGCATTTTCAAACACTTTTAAATAAAAGCAAAGTATCTTTGGAAACCTGTGATCTGACTGAAAGAAGAAGCATTTGTTTATTTGCCTTTTAATGGGAGGTGTACAAGAATCAAGTGCAATTGCTGAGAGATGCTCCTAAGCACGGAGATGCTGGGGCGGGACGGGGGAGAGGCGAGCCGAGACCCTGCCCTCGGGGGCAGAGCCGGGACCTGGCCCAGCACCCTGCCCTGTGTGCCAGCTGCGGAGAGCCTGGGGAGAGCACACGCCTTCTTCTGTCAGCGGTGTCATAATTTACGAATCTACCCCAAATGCGAAAATACTAAAACGAACACTCTTCAAAACCATAGACCTGAACGTACTAACAATTTTGGCTTTTCTGAAACCTTGTTTTTCAATGAGTCATCCTCCCTTCCGTTCCTCCTGACAAGCTTGTCTTTTGTCTGTAGCTCTTACAAAATGAACCTCTGGTTCTGCTTTATGCAATCAGTAGCCAGATGGTGACTGGACAAGAAGCAGCCTGATTTACCTCGGAGTGATACTGAACTTCCGCAGCTGCTACTGAAAGGGAGCGCTCCCTTTTGAATGAAGAGCAGTTTCTGGGGTTCACAAGAAAGTGGCAAAATTGCAGTAGACTGGTGTCTATGTAGAAATTTATTTTCTTAAATGACTGTGCTGCTATGAGCAAGGAAAATGAAATCTTTGGATGCCTCTGCTAAGCTCTGTCCCCCAGAGAGAGGAAAATACTGGTGGGATTGCACTAGGTATTGGTGAGAGCTCACCAGGAAGGCAGCACACAATCCTCATCACCTATATATTCCAAAAAGGTGTGCAGAGATGCCCTGCCAGGATGCTCAGGAAGTGGAAAATCTATCTTCTGAGTGAAGAATAGATGAGAAAGGCTTGATCGCAGAGCAAAAGAACAAGGTTTCTCTTTCTAAAACCACTTTTTGCTGGTATGGAGGGGTCTGATATATAGGGAGGCAAAGGCTGAAGGACACAACCAGCAGCACATGGAGAAGTGGATATGAAGCAGTTACGAATAAATCAGACGGTAATGAAAATGAGGTTCTGGAGCAGCCTCCCATCCTGACAGGTTCTCTCTTGCTCCCAAATTAAAAGACAAGTGCTTAGAAGGCAGTGGGGAAAAAACCTCTCTTCCTCCTACCCCCTTCCCTAAGAAATTATCTAGGTTAAGACAGGGGTGAGGGAGAGAGGGAGCAGAAAGGAGTGACTGCTCAGGATTCCCGGCCATTCTTCAGGGGAAGAGAAGCTGCGTTTTTATGGTCTCATCATTCAGCTAGAAATGACAGGCAATGATTTCCAGGCTCTTGCCTCTCCTTTTGGTGACTGCTTAAAAACTGTTTGTGTTGGTTTGGGGGTATTTTATTATACAGAGAATAGGTATATTTGACAAGCCTTAAATATGAATTGCTGCTGTGCTGCATGAAATATCTGATAGCAGACACATTTTTAAACAGTGGTTTGCTGTGATGCCTCCGCTTGTTTCTGCTAAGAAGTTTTCTGCTTTCTAGTTTGTTTATGATTATTATATCTTGTCTTGCCTAATGCATTCCATGGTTTGTAAATGCAGCTTTCATTCTACAGTTAACAGTGTTGAGCATTTTAATAAATCGCCCTCCAGTCATGCTGCATTTTCTTCCTGCGGTGTCTCCTCTTTTGCACACAGAAATAGTTATTCCCCATTCTGTTTTGCGGTGAAAACCTACAGAAGGTGAACCTTAAAGCACCTCACTCGCAAGCTTAGACCTGCCTTACATTGTGTGCTGCACAAACAGACAAGAATAAAGCCATTTTCTTTTTCTACATCCTAAAATCTGGATAACAGTGCTGCCAAAGTATTGTACCTATAACAATCTATTAAATTAATTTTACCCGTTTAATAGTCCTCCTTATGTAAATGCTGTACGCAATCATTGAACGCATTTTGATTCTCTAAAATTGCTCTCGGTATCCCTGCACTGCATTGCTTCTATTGAAATTGGGATGCTAGACTTTTTGAAGATTTTTCTTGGAAACTGAGGTATTTAATCTTATTCTAAGAAAGTAAATATTGGTTAATCGAAGCTTAAGCTTGCAAAAAGATTAGAGACATTTAGTCAGTCAAAATTATATATCATGCTGTAATATAGTAAATTAGATTAGACAGGCTTTACACTTCAAAATTACATTAATGACTGCATACATTTTCTTAATATTATAATCTTTAATCTTAGATCCCTTAAGATACTAATAATTCTCTAACCCATCACTGACAACATTATTTAAAACTATAATTACTTCTAAAATTTTAAATTTAGCTTTAAATTACAGGAAGTAGCTATACACCAGAAAAAGACAAAATACATATAGTTCAGAATGTGAGATTTCACTTAAACTTTTGTATTAATAAAGTGCCTATTTTGCATTCATGGTTAACTGGGACCAGCTGCAGTGGTTTCTTTCTTTGATTTAGCTTAGAAGAGGCTGCTTTGTTCAAATTGAGCTTACTCTCCTCTGGAGATGGGCTTGGCAGACTCAGGTAGCAGTTAGTGCTCTGTCATCATTTCACATTCGCAGAAAAAGCTGCCTTGAAAGAAGCTTGCATTGGTAACAAACAAACAAACAAACAAAGTAGGCAGAATAAGACTTCGGGCAGAAACTTTGTTCAAGTGATGGCAGAGCTTGCGACTGGCGCCTAGCCATCATTTTGAGGGTGGGATTTCTTCATTCACACCCGGAAAGGGTAGGGCTGAAATAGCGCAAGGAGTATGGGACGGTGCGTATGGGAGTACCAGTTATTAGTTGTTTCTCACAGACTGAGACTAGCGAGGCACGAGTAAGTCAGAGATCTTCACCTTTGGTCTTCACTTCACGGTCAGGTTTTGGAGAGAGGTGTCCATATTCCCATTGCCCTCAACCACTTGCTTTCAACGGGACACATCCAAGCTTCCTTCCACCTTTGACAAACAAGTGCCTTTTGGAAGAAGATCTTATTTTCAGAGCTTCATTCCAGACCTCACTATACCTCACTAGAGGAGCACTGCAATGACGGAGGATCAGTGGCTTGTTATGGCTCATCTGTGCCCTTGGGCTCAGATTTATATATTTAACAGATTATTAAATCTATTGTATCAAACACATGCACGGGTCTCCAGAAGGCTACTTCTGCAGAGGAGCTAAATAGCCTGGGATATTTGATTTGGATCGAGAGCCTTTGGTTCAGCTGTTAGAGCCCAGCCCATGTTGCGCAGGCTTAAAAGCTGTTGCTAACAGGTGACGCTGAGCAGCCTCACCTACCTTTGAAAGCCAGATTCAAAGCTCTGACGCTGACTGCCCGAATCTTAATCCTAAAGTGCGAGGTGGCCTGGAGGCGTGCTGGGGAGCTTGTGTTGTTATGGTGGACTGGGACTGCTCTGAAGAGTTGTGTCTCCAAGGCTAAAATACAATATTTTTTTTCCAAAGTGCATTACACCATGTTTTACTTTAATCCATTTTGTCTAGGTACAATGTATAAGAAGGGAGCCCCCGACACTGCGCACACAGCTTGGCCATTGAACTGGAAAGGAGGATGTGGGACTGGGAAAATTCAGGAAAGGTAGGGGACGTTGTGTGTTTGAGGGACATTTTGGTACAAGAGGAATGGGAAGAAGGGGGTGAGAAATCTATTTTTCTAAGAGCAAAACCAAAGCATGAGAAGATTTAAAGGTGAAAGGCAAAACAAAGATGTAAATGTTTCAGCCATTCTGATTTGTACAATTTCATCCCTTACGTGCAATGTTGTCACTCTGCTGTGCACGTGGAACCACAGAAAGTTCCAAGTTTTAATGATCACAATTATCTGCTGAAAAAAAAGAAGACTGGGCAAGGTCCAGCAAAGAAGCTCTGTAGTCTTCCTGCTACGAGAAGATATGTAGTGGCAAGAAGATACCACACAGCAACAGACAACATAAAATGTTCTATTCACGGCACATTATGTAATAAACCTCCTTCATGCTGTTGAACACAAAAACGTTTAGTTCTCGATTGCTTTATGCTTTATCTCCTCAAGTTCTTCAAGGGAATTGTGTCTTTATACTGTTTATTGCTGCCTTTACATGTCATTTTAATGCTAACCTTCTCAGTCATAATCAGAATTAGCCCTGTCCTTTAATGATTTAATTCAGAATATTGGTCCCCCAATATGCCTGACTGCATGTTAAAATTAAACAGAAAATTGAATGCATCCATAGGAGACAAAATCAGAATTTCTTCTGTCTCATGGAATTCACAGAGGACAGTCAATAAGTAATCTGGAAGTGAAAATGTTCATACTTTCAAATTTATCCCTCTTTCAGGGACATTTTCTTAATTATACTCATTTGTCAAATGTATCTTCATTTTTACAAGAAGTTTCCTTTTCATACATTTGTTAAAAGAAAGATAATTGCAACTGGAAAGCAGCAAAATGAAAAGAACTTTAATTATGCATTATAATAACAAATGTGTTCTAGTTCAGGTGAGCCAGACCAATTATATATGATTAGTGAATGGAAACAATTGATGTTTCTGCATTTTCATTTAGGTCTGCTGACCTTTTATGGTGAATGTGTTACAATCTGTCTTCCCCTGGTGCTCAAGACAGAGCAAATATTTTAATTTATAGAGCCATTTGGAAAAATTATTTCAGTCTTATTAGAGACAAGTTTTACTGAACTTGATCCGTATTTACTCCATTCCCTCAGCGAAGAATGCTTCTTTGTAACTCTTTTTAAATTGCATGTGGCCTGAATATGAGACACAGCCATCAGTCTTTTTCTCTACTGTATTTTGCATCTCTCCATTAAAAAATGGACAAAAATTAATTGACATGCATATTTAAATTCTACTTACAAATTAGATGAAGTTGAATAAACATGAGTGTTCACTAAAATTTAAAGCTGTTTAAGCATTTACTAAAATTTAAAACTTTCAAAACTATGTTCAAGTCCAAACTTTGCCAGCATTTGGCTCCAAAGTGAAAATGACTATTACCTTACTGCTTTAGCCGAGCCTTGAGGCTCCCCTGCACCAGGTGCTGCACAATCCATGTGAGAGGAAGCAAAGAATTTATAATCTAGTCAGGGAAAAAGTAGAAGGTATGGCACAGAATGAAAACCCAAAGACCATAGATATTACCAAAATCAAATGGTGTTTCAGTCAGCTTGGCATGGATATTATTCTGCTGAGACACTAACCAGTGGCCGGTTCCACTGGACCTCACGGCCACGGAGTTGTAACTGGAGCTCCTCAAAACAGACGCTCAAAATGACATCATGTAATGGGATGGCAGCACTGCCAGCACGAAGAACAACTGGCATGGCAGCATTGCCAGCTTGAAGAACTTACTGAGCATTTACCTTCCAGAGAATGTTTGAAAAGACAGAGCAAAAAGTGCACTTTTTAAAAGGACAGAAAAGGTGATGAGGCATTCGATTTCCTATGGTAATGTTAACATAACGTAAGAAAAAGTAATTAGAACTCTTATTAAAAAGTAAGCTGCCTTTAATATAGCCTTCATTTTCCTCTGAATGTGACATGTGATTTCTGATGTTTACTTTTGCTTAGCGCTTCTGAATAGCTCTTTAATCTCATGCCTGAATCATTTGGGATGCTATGCTTCAGAATGCCTTCTTTAGTAGAGACATATAAAAGATGCAGCATGTAAATGTAAATCACCTCTAGTAACTCAACTGCTTATTTTACTGAAACCTTAGCTTACTAGAAATGTTGGTAAGAGAATGTGAATCAGCTTCAAATGGGCTGTAAAAACGGACCAAAACCATGTAATTAATGTGTCCCACTTACTTCATATTATATTTTTCTTCTAAATATTTTCTTCCAAATATTTTCTTCCCCCTTGAAAGTTCACCAAGGCTTTGACAGTATAGCTCGGTCCTTCCCAGCATCAGCAAAAAGATACTCTGCAGCTAATGTAATATTCTATAACTCCATTACTTTCAGACTGTGCCTTTGGAGAAACCTATGCAAACTCCCTCAAATCTAATGAGGCTGTACATCACTGGATTCACTTTGAAGGTAATAGGGTTGCACAAAGTGACCTGGGGGCATAATTTGGCTACTTACAATGATGATGAGCGAGAGGAAAGAAACCCCCTTGAGTCTCAGAATCCACAGAGAACCTGGAGGTTAGGACAGGAAAAAGCTGTTTTATTCTGGGTAAATCTGATACAGAATCAGGGGGGCACAATAAGTATGGATCCCTGCAGTGACTCTTCATCACATCTTCTTTGGGCAAAGCTTCGTTTCAGATCTACTTACATTACCAGAAAATTAATGACATTTTAATTCAAAATCAAATTAACTGCAATAATCTTTATTAAGGAAAGAATCCCATTGGTAGGGTGCCTTATCGCTCAAACTTAGAAGAAGGATGTGTGTGGACGCACAGCAGAGATGTTCACACTATGAAATCATGTGGAAGGGACTATGCATCTAAGAGCTTGACCATTTTTTCCTAGGAGTATCAGGTAATCAAAGATACCACCTCTCCACAGCCTTCTGTGACACCAAATGAGCTGGAAAGAGGAGTGGATGAATGGAAGAAAAGTTCTGTGGGTTTTCCCAGCCTTTTTCTCTTACATTCCTCAAGGGTGTTTGCACAGAAAAGTACCTTTTCATTCTAGACATCCTCAGTGTAATAACATCAAGCATTACTTTCCCACTTGCAATTGATAAAATTATTTCCCCCATAATCAGCAAGTGCTGCATTTTATCATACGCAATTGTGAAGATAATGATTAATATTTTCATACTAGGAACTTCGGGATTTAACAGAGATTAAAGAGTAACTGCCCCTCATGCATGTTTCGCATTCACTTGCAACTAGAATTAATCAAAGCTAAATCGTCTTCGCAATTTTGCACTACAAAGTGGGGATTCATGTTAATTCTGCACACAGGAAAGTATGAAAAGAATCCAATGAGCATACAGAGCATATGGCAGATGAACAGCAAGGAAAGGCAAACAGATTTGTTTAAGTTATTTATTTACGGGCAGGGGTGGGGGGCTGGTTCTTTAAATGTCCCTTGACCAGCTCTGCTGTCATTTTCCTTTCCTATTTAATGTTCTTCTTTCCTTCTTTACTCAGCTTGATGCAAACTAGTGGCAGCCACCTCCCCAGACAGTGATGGTCCCAGAAAGGCTAGTAGAGCTGATTTGCTCCCTCTCTCCAGGTGTATACTCCTCAGAAAGCATACTAGGTGAGGACTATAACCAACAGTGTACATCTTCACTCCCTTGAAAATAGTATTTATCATTTTATGGGCACCTTATCAATACTGCTTGCCATCTAGCCACTGACTCCCAGCAAGGTGTCTAGAGGGCACTTTTATGGGGTTTCTCCTGCAAAACCTGCTCTTGCAGGTATGCAACACCACTGCCCCCGGCCCTCCCCTTTTTAAGTTTTCCAGTGTACATAAGTGGCACAATCTGGTGATCTATGTCATTCTTTAGGAGACAGTTTGAGATGCTACAGAGAGCATCTTGATTTAGCACCAGCTCCTCAAAAACTACTTCTCTAGCTCAGAGGTCCTGCACCATAGTCTGACATCTGAAGCACACTTACCCTCATTCAGTCTTTTTTATTAGTTTCCCATGAAAAGATTTTTTTCACTTAAACCAATCAAGTAGTTTGGGCAGTTCTGAAGGTCAGTCAGAGGTACAGGAAAAATCAGTATTTCTTTTATGTTGTATAAGTGCAAGCAGAGAAATGGTTTCTGCCCTCAAAACTTGTAGCCTGACTAGACAAAGGCGAATAACAAAACTAAATGACCAGCTTTTATAGAACATCTCAAATCTTAAGCAGTGCAACACTTTCTCTGAAAACCCAGAACAATCCTTCAATTTCTTTTTTACTTACAATGTACTTACTGCTATTCTCTGTATATTTGCTCACTGAAATGGAAATCAGAAAGCCCGCTCTGTTGGTGCGCTGGCTTGTGAGGAACTGAGAGGTAGGTAGCCACCCAGCCCAGGCTTTGCTTGGATCTCACCTCCACACACAGGGCCAGTGAAGGGCATATGCACATATAAAATCCCATCAGGGTCCTATTTTGAGACTTCATGTTTTGTTGTGAACATGATTTCAAATAGTGCAGGATGCCCGAATGTGCCAACTGCCTCCAAATCCAGGGCAGACAAAGCATAGTATCTTTAACATGCCGTAGAACTGGTGAAATTTAAAGAGTGTGTGGAGTTTAATACAAAGTAGTTCAGCAAGCTTAACAGATGTTAAATACCATGCCCTATCTCCCAGAATAGATACAACCTTTTGTAAGACATAAATATTTGCTACAGTGACAGAAAATTAATATTGTTACCTTTACCCAGGAATTTCTTCAAATAACTGTTACTTACCCATGCTCCTCATGTCCATGACAATTTAATTTCAGAGGGGGAAGGCGGACGATGCACTATACCATGGAAGGCTGAGATGGAGACTCAGGTTTAAATCCTCTCACTAGTAAGAAGGATGTCAAGGAGGGCTTGAGGCTAGCCATCCCTCCAAACTGCACAGTTGACAGTTTCTGCTTACGAAAATCCCAGAACAGCTGGGGTTCCTGCCCAGGAAGTATTGGGATCCCAGGTGAGGCATTTCCCTCGACAGAGGCCACAGTAGATCAGATGCGGCAGCACCCACGTCTATGAAAACTCGCGCAGGTCCAGACTGCAGGAGCACTGCGCCTCTCTGCCATACCACTGCTCCTGTTCCTCCCTCCCATGATCTCGGGATGAGACAAGCTTTTACTTAGGTGAAAAACAGACGCTAGTGTGCATTTCTTGCTATGCCTTCAGATGATCCAGCTACCCCCTGGTGTAAATCGAAACAAATTATGACTACCCCAATGCCTGTGGCCGAAGTTGTAAACCTCGCAAGAATTATATATTGAAAAATGTTAACTGCACGTAGTCAGCAGTAGCAATTTCATTTCAAATTATTCTACCTGATACATTTATACAAGAAGTTAGCTATTATCTAGCTGTGCACCAATAGTGATTATTTATTCGTTTGGAAATACATCTCGTACCAGACTGCGAAGTACTGCTTTCCTCTGAGCCTGAACCTGCACAAAGAACGCAATTTATGCGTTCCAGAGAAAGCCTGCGCTGAATATCCCTGCAATCTGCTTAAAATTCATCACCTGAGCAGCGTGAATCTTGTCTGCTTGCGAAGACAAAACTAAAAATCAGATGAGGAATACTGCAGCAGAAGTTTAGTGTGTGTTAGTGTTTCACTTGTAAATTGAGATATTTTTCAGTTTTACTCTCTCAGCTATTTCAGATTCCATTGTGCTGCAGTTTGATATGGTAGATAATTCATCAGCCTGTATGTTTTTTATTATTATTACTGTTACAAAAAATCCTGAATTTAGGAGAAACAAAACAATAATTTTGCAATATTGTCACAACACACCGGGTTAGAACATAATAAACCTTGTTATTATGATCCTGGAATAGCAAGGAATCACTAAGCATGGTACACAAAAGCATTAATTCAGAAAAGTGAAGGTTTAAAAAAAAAGCCCACAGATAAAATGAAATTTCAAACTCAAAGAGACTCACAAAGTGCACTCAGCTGCAACTGAATCTTTTGGATCAAAATCAGGATCTGTTCCCACTGCTTCCTAGTGCGAGACCAAGCTCTGGGTCCTTATCTTACGCCAATACGTAATGACTGTTTGGGAGACCACCTCTGAGGTGTGAATTGGCACAGCTCCACTAGATTTTGATGCATGGTGTTGATTTAGATGTGCTGTCAATCTGATGGTCCTAAGTTTTATAGTATATAAACACGCTCAGGTGAACTGAGGAAAGGACTTTAGCTCATGAATTTTCTGTTTTGCTGCAGGTTGCAGACAGCAACCACCTACAGAGCCAACTGCACCTCTTCACTTTGGTAACCTCTCCAACCCCAGTAGGTCAGGGTGCTAGCACTTGCAGGATGGAGCTGAGAGGGTGTTTACTAGTTTATAGTAAGTTTTCAGACTTGACATTATAATAAGTTTTCAGACCTGACATTGGGAAGCATTTCTTTACCGAGAGGGTGGTCAAACCCTGGAACAGGCTTCCTAGAGAGGTGGTCGATGCCTCAAGCCTGTCAGTGTTTAAGAGGCATTTGGACAATGCCCTTAACAACATGCTTTAACTTTTGGTCAGCCCTGAAGTGGTCAGGCAGTTGGACTAGTGATCGTTGTAGGTCCCTTCCAACTGAAATATTCTATTCTATTCTGTAATTTGGTAACACTAAATTACTGCGTTGAAGGGGTTTGGATCTTTGCTAGAGGTGGGGTTTTTTGACCTAGAGGAGAAACTCTCCACCAGATGAGTTTTTTGGGCTAAAAGGTCTCAACAGGGTAGCGCAGAACTATATTGCCCTTATTCTTCACTACGGCAGTGCCTCTGAATGGCATTTCACTCATCCTAAATGATGAGCTTGCACCCAAGCAGAAACACAATGAGCTGATGCAGATGAATTTCCCGAACGCGTGAGGACCTCTCTGCCATGGAAGGCTGCCGGATAGCACTCCACAGAGCGTGCTGTCAGATATGAATTATGCATTGACACTTCACTCCCACATCATTATACCTTTCATTCTGCTGTGTCTGCACAGATAGGATTGATTCGCACATCATACACTGTAACGTTCATAATGGGCGAAGGCTGGAAACATTTGCACAGTGAGAAAAAAGAACATGAATAAGTACACATTTGGTATAACCTTATTAGTGATTGGTCCTCAAGTTTCTAATGGGGCATGAAATGCCATCAGAAAGCTTTTTGCTTTCATCAAAATATTCCCTATTTAGGCAGTAATTCAGAAGTAGGCACTGGAGGCTTGATGCAAACTGTCTACTTGCATATGGTCTAGCAAGAGCAAAAAAACCCCATGTTTTGAATTTTGAATATACTACTTTCCAGAACAATGTTTTATAACAGCCCTGCCAAACATTCAGAACCATCATTTAAGACATCTTGCAATACAGAATGATCTCATCCATGCAGTAAATTAATCAGAACAGGAATGTTGCATATCATCAGTGTCATTATGTGCCTGTAACACAGTGCACTGTTTTTCAGAAAACAGAGATAGACACTGAAAAATAATCTGCCCATTTTTTTTGCCTCAGGATGTTACATCTCTCAGCCTGTCTTCTATTCCACACTCAAGAGAGGATCCAAAATACATATCAGGCATGCTGGCACAAACACCTGAATGAGATGTTAAACCAGGATTAATGATCACTTTTCCTCTATCAATACACCTAAAAGTGGAGCTGTCTGACAATCCGGATAAAGAAACAGAAAGGTTTAAAAGGGACTTCCTACACAGAGCGGGGGAAAAAAGCAGCCTCTGTATTAGGATATCAATCCATCATTGTTTAAGGATATAATTAAGCAGTTTGGCCCGGACGCTGACCTTCACCTCTCCTATTCATTCCAGGACTGTGACGAAAAAACAAACTGATTCTGGAAAGGGGATTTATATTCTGTGTATACTCTGCCCGCAGAGACTTTCACTGGCACCAGGGAAGGATGCAAAGAGTAATAACCAACTCCTATCCCTCAGAGAATTGTCCATGGAAACACACCAATGATTCCACAGCAAGAGCTCAGATCCATACCCAGGTCCTTCTGAAGTACACCACAGTAGTTACTTTTCACCTAACTAAGTCACGCTTACTTTCAGAACAAAATTATTTTCATTTTTAAGTGTTCAAAAACTCTATTGGAGTTATGAGGCAAAAAGATTTCTGTGGCCTTTTGGTTAGGCCTATAAGACTCCAGAAAATGTTTCATCATTTCGGTCTTTGCATCTACTCAAAATTCCCCAAGTATTCAGCTTCCTAGAGTTCTGACTTTTACATTTCAATTCCGTTCAGGTTGAAAGTGGCGCAGGATTAGCTCAGCTCATCAGGAACATCAGTTCAGGGTAGGTCACACATAATTATATTTTAATTAATTCTGCTAATTTGGAAACTGGTTTTTATTTTGTCTTATTATTAAGTATGGTGTAAAATCATGGATTGATTAACACAAAAAATTTCCTTGCCACGACAGCAAATAATGCATTTTTTAGGTTAAATTTGTATTTTTTTGGGTCAACAGAATTTTTGAGTACACACAGATCCAATACTTGTACTTTTCAATTTTCCACTTTTTATTGTAAACACAGGGTAAGAAAAAACCATCTTGAGATGTCTGTGATAAGAACATAAGGAAGAGATTGAATTTGCAGCTTATTCATTTTTTTCATGTTCCTTAGAAAAAGGAATAAAAACGGATAAGAAGTATGTGTAAAAAAATAATCTTTTGGCCACTGTTTTCATTTTCCTTCAAAAATTTACAGGGCAGGTTCCCTGTGATTTTATATTTCTGCCTGTAGACTCCACTAAACCAGATCAGAACAGCAAAGTGTCCGTGGAATCGGTCGATGCAGAAATAGGATTACATCAAGCAAGTGGAGAATTCACACCACCGCATTTTAGACATCTAATTAAGGTGTTTAAATTAGCAGTGTAATAGTCAATGGAAAAAGGTAGGTACCTAAGTGGGAAGTGCCTTCTGGAGAAATGTCTCCATTGGCAATGTGTCCCTTAAGTTCCTAACCTAGGCACCACAGTTAGGTGCCCAAAATTAACTAGTGTGAACATTCCAGCTCTCTGAGGCAGCTATCATGGCAAAATACTACAGGATAATATGTTAAGGAATAGTTATAATAATTTTTAATTTTATCAATGTTTTCTGCAGCAGTCATCAGTTAAAACAGCAGTGGTGCTGTTGAATAAATGAATGATGCCTACCAAAAGGATTTAATTTTCAGTTCTGCCTTGCAGGTAGAGCTGGTCAGAACCGTTCTATATTCAAAAGAATATTTTTTCCAGTGAGATGCAGCAGTGTAATCAAATCCCAGATTGTCACAGGAAGATGGAGAGTTTGGTCCAAAGAAGGCATGTTGGTGTGCTGTGACCCTCACGTTTCCCAGAGAGATCCTGCAGGTGGTTTTGCTTTGCTGAGCCTGAGCCTGCAGGCAGCACGTGGTCCATCCACATTTCGGAGGCTGCCTCCCATGGATGCGCAGCCAGACAGTCCCTTCAAATGCATTTGGTGGGCAGCACAGAGATATGCACCTTGCCTTGCCAATAACGGCGTAACTACGGCCCGTTCGAGGGGAAGCCCTGAGCACTATTTACTTCCTGCACCTTTGCTCCTGCCAGGGCACAAGGCTCAAAGCAACCCGCTGGCAGAAGTGCGTGGGGTGACTCAAAGGGAGGGTGACTTCTTATACAATTAAGCACACTTCCCCGAATTTGGACCCAGAAGAAATTCAGGAACAGGCAGAAGAGCCCATTTTGAAAGAAGTTTGTACCATGTAGAAAGCCAGCATGAGCAGGGATCCTAGCCCTGCAGAATTATTTCTTAGCTATGCTATTATTCCAATTTCCCCTGAATTAATAATATTACATCTCTGGGAAGAAAACTAAGAGATGTTTTATGTGTCTTCAAGTACTTTAATACACTAATTTTCACATTTTTGCAAGCATGCACACTGGTATTGAAGAAAAATCTGATTTCTCAGAAGGGCTCTATTTTTATGTTAGATATTCATCTATATAATTATATTCTGATTCAAGCTTTTCCCCAGTTTTTTCACCAGCTCCATACTGATAACTAGTAAATGATAGAAAATATCTTTGGAAAAATGCTTTGCTCCATAATGAGAGGGTCTTCAGCCCCCTAAGTCTTGCCTTTATGCACCGGCCAAGGACTGGGGTGGTACACCCCCTCTTGCAGCTCACTTCTCCTCCGTGTTATACCTGAGGGGTCGTTTGCACGATGGGCAGTCCAGAGCTGAGCTCTGCAGAGGCGGCTGTGCAGGGCAGGAGGCCTGCAGCTGTAAGGCTTAGCGCGTCTTTTTCATCTCTACCGTTCCGCTCTGCCTGGACTGTTTTGGCAGGTAAAGGAAATTTATTATCTCAAGCACTTAGTGCAGTGGTCAGAACTTTATTAAATGGCACTTGGAAGCCAACAGACTGAACAGGGAGAAATGGATCTGTAGCAGGGAGAAGCAGGGAGTAGTACGATTGTACCAGAGGAAGTAAAATTCAGCAAAAATCGGAAAACGATCAAATGGATACAATAGCGAAGAAGAGCCAGTATAATGAAAGTGTCATGATAGGCGAGGTAGAAGAAACAAAAGCAAGGAAGAGGAAAATACAGAAGTGAAGTTGGGAAAAGGATATTAAGTTCATTCTCTAAGCAGCATATCTAATTCTCATACAAAGGACAGTGCTACATTGATCAGAAAGCACCGTCTAAAAGCCAAGTGGGTGTAATTAAATAACACTAAAAATCTACTGACTATCCCAAAGGAAAATTAATTCCTTAAAATAGATTGCACCTTTGGAAAGAACTGGACACACATCACAGGATATGTCAACAATGCCATTACCCCCTACTGCTAGTTAAGCAAGCTGCCAGTTTTACAAAGACTTCGTGCCTGAGGAGAAGAAAAGATTAGGAAAATACGGCCAAACTTGTAATACAGTTCTCTGAGACAAACCCGAAATGGTATATAGACTGAGGATAAGAATATATTAAATAACATTGTATATTAAAATACCGTAGTGTCTAGGAGTGCTGAGGCAAAGAAAAAGGGGAGCACACTACTGAAGTGGCTTTCACGTAGCTAGGAAGTCATTCAACTCGCTGCTACCGAATTTCCCTAACAGTCCGGGCTCCTGCATAGTCCCGCAGAGCAGCTCTCTTACTGAAGACAACTGATGTTTTCATGCAGTGTTGATAACTTCTCTCGTGTCCTATTTATACACAGATACAATTTTGCAGAATATTCTACTTGGGTTTGCTGCCTACAAAGGGAAGCCTGAAGCTTTCATAATCTGACATATGAGACTCATGCAAAGGAAATCAAACAATTTGGGAGAATCTATTTATGGATCAGCTGGAGAACTGCAAGCAGAAGCAGGATGCAACCCCAAGCAAAACCATGCAGCCCTTAGAAATCCCATCATGATGCCAAGGCCTTTTAAATCCCAAATTAGACAGAAAATTTCATCTCCCACAGCAGCACACGTTTGGCAGCTTCAAACATAGCCAAAAAATGTATTATTCCTGATTAGTAAATAAATAAATTAATAAATAAATAAATAAATTCTTCATCCTACATTGCCATGTGTGTGAGCACACCACAAACATTCAACAGCTGTTATACAGCCATGCCTCAAGAGTGTTGTGGTGGTAACCCACAAGATTACTTCATTGCTTTCGCTTAGAGAACACTTCCATGGGACTCACTCTTCCCGCGTCAGACACGTCCTCTCCAGAGACGGTGTAAGCGTGGCTGGCAGAGGAGACTCAGGGAAGAACCAATGTCCCTGAAGGGCTCAGGACATCGAAGGGTCCATTATGGCTTATTTCATCATAATTTCAACTCAGCTTATTTCAGTTGAGATTTGGCTCTTCCAAATGTGAACAACTCTGTAAACCAAGAATGTTGCTGGACTTCCTTTCCTATGACATTCAGCTCATCCAAAAAGAGAAGTAAAAAGATTCTTGTGCCAGAGGCTCTTTTCCCCCTGTTGAGTCTACTCTGAGGTTTGCTTGGAGTGAAGTGTCTAACTTGTTGTGTATTTGAAAAGAAGTTGCATCCATTTTAAAAATGCCAGTTCTGTGTAAGAGTGTATGTATCCAAAAGGCAACAACAAAAAATAAATAACACAGTAAAGAATAAACAGCTTAGTTTTTGCTTGAACACATCAGTTTAGAAAAAAACAGACTGAAATATAAACACAAAATGCAATTTGAAGTCATTTTCCAATGTCTGAGTTATTAAGTCAAACATATACTTATTACAAAAACTTCTTCAGAGAATTAAGTCTTATTTGCCACTTATAATAACCCTCAGCTTGGACAGGTACTGGTGGCACTCTTCATATTTCTTATGAGAGCAGTAGAAAAAATTACTACAGTTCCACATGGACAATATGCAGCTACTATTTTTTCATCAGGGTTGCACACCATTGATCTTGACAAATGAATCCTGTCAAATTGGCTTTTTTTCCCCTAAACTTCCTTTGTGAATCAGTTCAGCTCTTGAGGCTGATCCAGTCTCTAGGAAAATGCCTCATCGGATCACGGTTGTCCCCATCAGATAAAACTGTAGTTTATCCTTCAGTTTCCTTTGATTCAGGAATCAAAAATACGAGGTATCAGATCAAATGGAAACCGAACTATCATCAAAGACACTATTTACTCCTGTGTAAATAAAAACTCAACAAACTCTGCTTTTAGCAAATGAATACCCCTGTGGCAGAATATTTGTATTTATGAAAAACATTGTTTTAATGTGAGGACAGTAGACTTATGTTCATCTCTAAACACACACACAAAAAGGAAGAACATCCGCCTAGGAGGGTGAATTGTTGTAACCACACAGACATTGAGGCAGTTGGCAACATGTCAGTTATTGACCCAGCTTCAGTTGCCATTTTTTAGGAAAATCACCATGTCCCACAGTTCCCCCTTATAAACCAGGCACAATAGTCATTCATGGCTCCTAGAGGAACTTTTTAAAAATAGACAGCTAAGAGTGGGACACGGGCAGAATTTGTTTTGGGATCCACTTCTTCCTTATCCCCATCTCATGAACAGGGAACACAGTCACCAAATTACCAGATTCACATACAATGCTCATGTGAGCTCATTCTTCTCTCTGCTCCACAGATCTTTTCTTTGAAAAATTACTAAATTTTAAAAATATGTGACATTTCAGTACTTAAAAATATGTCAGGCCAGATGGTGCCAAGCCATCCAGTCCAGGGTTCACGAGAAGGATATTCTCTATAGGCTCACTAAATATTTTATTTGCCTGTTTGGTTTTTTTATTCATTTATTTACTTATTATTTTGTTGCTCTATATATAGACAGGGTTTGGGGAGAAATGTGTTTGTACATTGCAAAAGCACTGGTAGTGTGCTTCTGTCAGAAGTTTCTCATCTCATAGTTTCCCCACGACAGTCTCGTTTGTATACCAAACAACTCCTGCACATCTTCCCAAACCTGAATGACTGACACCTCATAAAAACCTTTGTGCTTGCCACCACAAAAATAGAATAAAAACAAAGCTGATAAGAAAAAAAAGCCAAAAAGAACTTTATAACTCACAGGATCGAAATATATAAATAGGGGTTTAATCTTCTAGGCATGAATAAAACTTCCAACTAGGTAATTTCTTCAGCTTCTGTATGGATAAACCAAAGCAAACAGACAGGGAGCAGCAAATGGCGTGTCAGGAAATGGCACTTAAAGTAGGCTTCCTGGGGCAATTAAGATCACATCACCGGGGAAAAACTGCCCCAGTATTAACATTTCATTAGACTTTCAATATGTGTGAGTTCCCAGCTGTTTCTGAACTTATTTTAGCAAGGAAGAACAAAGTGTTCAAAACAGCATCTCACATTGTGACAAGAAAAAAAGGACAAAGAAGGATTTTTTTTATAATACCCTAAACTTGAAAACCTATAGAAAGCCCCTTGGGCCAGTGGCGTGAATGAAGGCAAACAGACTGGTTTGTATTTTCCCTTCTGCCGAATGTTCTCTGCAGGAACAGGTTGGGGGAGAAATTAATTTGAAGTTGTATGGTGGTATGGATGCTCTAATATACTGCAATTGCCCTGACCTATGGTTAACTCCCAAACAGTGGCTGAACCACAGGGCATGCTGGGCACCCACGTTCCTCATGTTCGGCTGCGAATTCCCAAGAAATTTCCCATTTCAGAGGGGCTGAGTGTGACAATTCCACACACGCTGGGGCAGTCTGATGTTGCACTCATTTTAACAAGTGAGCTCATTCCCTTAGTCTATGGACCACCCTTGTAAAATGTCCATAAAATGTCCAGAACTGTCCGCAAAATGTCTACTGAGTCCATGACTTTGGGCTCTACCTCTTACAGTGGTCACTCAGGTCAGGAGAGGTGGTGTGTTGCATGGAGTTATTGGGCTATACAAGCACACTTTTCCCAAAGAGGCAAATGCGAAATGTAATTTGAAATAGGAGTGAAATCCTACAGCATCAAGCTTATATCCACTTAATAGTCTAAAAATTGCAAATCAATAGAAATAGAGAGGCCCACTATCATTAAGTGGCTTTGACCCATGCTATCACAGAGTAATTTGTTATAGAGGGAATGTTGTGAGGTTGCTTAATTTGTACCTATAGTAAATAGAAATAACTCTTTACTGCCTGTGTCAAACATTTTGTATGGAAAAAACCACATCCTCATACCGTTTCTGTGATGAGCATCTTGTCCTCATAATCAGGTGAAAATAATACAGGCCTGAGAACATACACATTTTAGCGCTGAGAGGCTACCGCCTCTTCAGTTATGGTGTCTTTAGACATGTCTGGGCATGAGGCTCTTCCTGCATGTGCTGGTTTTGGCTGGGATAGAGTTAATTTTCATAGGAGAAACTCCATCGCTGCAGGGGTGGCTCTCCTTTGGGAGTAGGCATGTAATCTATTCTCATGATCTCAGGAGTCCTTCAGTGTAAGTTCTTCCTTCCCACTATTACCCCCACCCCTCCCCCCAAAAAAAAAAACCAACAAATCCAGGTAGCACTTCCTGACATGGCTCTCGGTAGATTTACGTATTTAAAGGATTGCTCTTCTTTTTTTATCAAAAACGAATTCTCAGCAATTCTGCAGTTGCCAGAATTCCTGCATGGGAAGTAAAAGCAATGGGCGATATAAATATTCATACTGCTGTATACACTGTTAGGCCTAGACAACCAGGGAGGACTTCTGGTACATTTCCAAGCACCTAGTTGGATATGCATCATTATAGTTGAATATGGATCATTACAAATATCTTTATTCCTTTGCAGCAACACATACCTGGAAAAACTCACTTTACCAGTACAGAGTCTTGTTTTGCGTCCATTGATGTACCGAGGACAGAAAACTAGCAGACAGAAATATCTAGAAGTGCTTGACATTGGCCTAACCCTACTCCAACAAAGTCTGAGTTTTTACCATCAAGAACATTTGGTGCAAGCAAGACGAATTACAGTGCTTTTGTAAATCCCACACCGAAAATACAAGTATTTGGCTACACTGTGCCTAGCAGAGTAGCTCCCTGGGTTATAAAAAAAGAAAGAATAACACCTGTTTTAAAGAAAAAGCTGAAAACAGTTGCTGCTGCAAGCAGAAGCCCATTTCATAGGGATGAGATACATAGCACAAATGGGAACAGAAGAGGGTGACAGTAATGTGGACACAAATAAAGAGACCGCTGGTTTTTGTAGTACTAAAATTTTGTAGTACTAAAATTAGATGACGAGTGTAAGATGCCACTGTACCCTTTGCTCTCTCGATTTCATAGATAGCTTTCATCTTTTTGAATAAGGCCTTTGTGGTTGCTCATGCCTGCCTCTGACTTGTACACACGCACAACTGCTGAACTTACAGAAAACCATCATTTTTATTCTTTGTGCGGTAAGCCATGTCTCTATTTAAAACCCCACAGGACCATTTAGATCACTGCATGGTTTACTTCCAGATCTGAACTCGGCCCCAGGGAAGCATCCTAGCCTTTCCAGGCAAGACCAGAGAGCATGTCCCTATGTCTTTTTTATATGGGTGCTTATCTCGCTGTTGCATAAAATATGTATTAGAGCATTATCTGTGGACAAATATAGGTAGCAAGATTCTAACTTTTCTTTCTCATTAAGTGACCAAAAACCTTCTACAGAACAGGCCAGTTGAGACAGCTCCAGAACATAGGGTGTTGAATAAAAGGTGGGAGGTTTATTTCAAAGGAAACTTTGTCTAGTGAGGGGGACAGCCTACTTTCAGAGAAGTTAACTTTACGTAGGATGGAAAGCCTGATGTTATACCTGATGTTATAATTTACGTATGGAAAATTACCCTTTCCTTTATACCAGTGCCTACACAGGAATCGATACCTATCTATAGATGTATCTCTAGAGGCTAACATCATAGGCTTTCTAGATCAGAGAAGTTAAGCTTTGCTCTGTACAAGAAAGTGTCCTCCAGAGGCAAAGGGAGGAGTTCTATAAAAAGCACATTTGGGTGGCCTCGGAGTGCCGTGTCAAAAAAATACAATGCCACAGCAGGGTTTGACAGGAGAGAGCTCACCTCCACAGGGCAGTTAGGGAAATGGGACGGCTCTCTGGGGAGATCAGAAGATGCTGCTCCTCTCAGGGAATCCTTTTCTGACAAAGGGAAGAGAGAGAGCAGAAGCAAAAGCACAGATGCACGCTCCACGCTGTGAAATTTCTGCTACTGTTGTTCAACCTTGGAATTTTCCTCTCAGGACCAAAATTTCCCATTAGGATGCCTCCAGAGGGAAAAGTAATCGCCCTCCGTTCTCTTAGCTGTTTTTTTCCTTTCCCCTCAACAAAACAGCACCTGGTTTAACAGCAACTAAGATTTGGATTTGACTGTTAATACTAAGGGGAAGGAAGACTAGCTCACAGCTCAGGCTCTGCCTTTGGGGATGGAGCAGCCAACAGATGGAACCGCGCAGAGAAAATGTGATGCAGATACAGAAAATAGCAAGAGGGATACAGGCGAAAGATTATCCTATCCGGTTTATCCTTTTCATTTGTATGGAAACATGCAGATACTCAGTGAAATAGGAAAGCACCAAATTTGAAACAGATAAAAGAATAAAAGACAAAGAATAATTAACTTGGGGAATGTGTTGCTATCAGGTGATACTGAGAACTGAGAGTTCAGTGGGATTCAAGAAAAGATGAGACACATAGGGAGAATGAGAACAGCTACGATTACATCGGATAAGACTAAATGCACAATTCATGCATGTTAGTAATAGGTGAAACACCAGAGGGTAAGAAGCTGGGAAAGAGCTTTCTTGAGGGATGTCTTTCCATAATTCTCCATTACAGGGTTTCTAATTCCTTCCTTTCAAACCTCTAACACTGAATACTGTCCGACGTTGAAAACTGGAATGAAAAAGCTCCAGAGGATGCTTATATTGTAATTCCTCTGATTTATGTAACGTTTTCTGGGAAGTGCCTGTCCTGTAAAAATAAACAGTCTGACTGTGGAGCTAAAGCTGCATATCAGTATTTGCCTAGGTAAAATTAACCTCTGTTTCTAAGCTGCTGACAATAGTGAGTTTCATATGTGAATTGGGGACAGTATGCAGCCCCGTGTCCGTAATGTTACCTCACTCTCCCACCAAAGACCTCAAGGAGCAATAGCACCCATTTAAACCTTGCATCCGTTTACACTGACAGATTACAAAACACCTCTAGCTCACAGAGAGTAGGGAGAGCTCTCTAATAAATACACAAACCACCTTTAATTTAACATCTGTGTCTCCAAGTGGCATTCTAATACTGGGTTTGTGATCTGTGCACAGTAATGTCTAACTGCTCACTGGACTAGGCATAAAGTGTGTCTGGCAATTTCACCATTTGGTGGATAAACACTTGTGGCTGGGCAAAAATAACACAACAGATTCTGACTCCAAGGGGAAGCCCATTTGCTGTGATTTATACACTTACTGCAGTGGATAAACACTAATGCCGTCATGATTGCCCGTTGTAAAGATCCTGTCATCTGTAGCAACCTGTCTTTTCCATTGGGGCCAACTGTTCTATCTGATGATAAGCAATAAAGCTCTGGAAGGTGACTGCAAAAGTAACAGACTGTCAGTAGCAGTCAGAGTTGTCGTTTTGTCACTGCCAGTTATTTGAATTTTTAAGACTTACAAAGCCAGGAAACTTGCTGCCTCTCTTACAATTTGGTCATTTTTTTTTTTCTTATCCTGGCAGAAATACTCAACATCTTTGAGTCTGAACTTAATATAAAGGCGTCCCTACTGAAAGAAAAATTAATAAATCACTTATTCCCCATTAGCCGTAAATGCTTTCTTAGACTTTTTTTTTTTTATACTTATACTTTGTGCTTTATAAGCACATTCATGTGACTTGCTAGATGTCTGAATTCACAATGCAGTGTTCTTTCAAGTTTGGGGAACAACGCAATATGCCAGGAAGTGTATTTGAGAATTTCATTACAGTTTTTGCAATAAATCCCGCATTCTGTAATCTCTTAAGCATGTTGCACGCTGGAAAGTACTTGAGTTTAACTAGAAAATGTGCATAAACACAGTTCCACATACTTGAGATTATCATCAACCTGCCAATTTGCTTTTATCTAAGATTTCTTCATTCCATTTCCTTTTCTTTATCCTCCTTGTGTACCGGTGCTTGAGCTCATGATGACAGGAGATAGCACGACTGCAGTAAAGAGCTATTGTAGCAGAACTCCAATCACTGAATCTCATAAAAATGATCACCTTTATAAAGCAAGCCTGCAGGCTTCAGAAGCAGCCTTCAGCTCCAATTTTTAGGGCTGTGAGGGCAGGGGAAAGGAGCACAGATTGAAAAATGGTGACAGGCAGGAATTTGGAGGACTATAACCTACCTTAAAATGTCAGCAAAAGACTACAGCCAAACAGTACAGTACTGCTGCAGAAGGAGTGTCGTTCCTGTTACCATATGTGGTCCATACATATAAGCTGTATGACCATATGCAGGTATCACTGTACAAATGTATCGCCTGCTTTCCTAATGTCTCCGTGTCCTTTCTGCATATTGCAGCAGTCTGAGTCACTGAGAAAACAACACGTAAGTCCCAGCTCCTCTTCAACCACTTTAGGTAGTAGAGGACATCATCTCCCTCAATGCTGTCTGCTGTTTTTGCAAGGGTTTGTTTCTTCCTTCTAATTCAAACATAGATGTTTATGAAGCTACCTGTGAATACTCTGCATTGTAAAGGGCTTTCACAGTACGATTAAAAACTCTCTCTTTGATTTCGTGCTTTACTTATCATCCGCAACATAACAGAGCGGCATAAATTTTGAGGTGCGTGAAGGATGTAGAACACACTTTTTGAATAACAAACATCAGTGTACTTCTGAACTTCCTATGCTCCTTAATTTATTGAAACATGTTTCCCTGTAATGAAGAGAAAGCTGAGCTACACTGATGGGCCTGATATTCCAGAAATTGCTATCAAAGCTTTTCCCTTTGATGTCTGTCTACGTCCTGATTGCACAGTCTCCCAGGCTCGAGGGGAAGGAAAGATACTGTTGGCATAATGCTGTGTGGCTTGAATGGAACTAGCATAATAACATCTTAATCTGCTCTTGCCCCACAAATCTCCCCAGATCTAATCTTTTGCAAAAGCACAGGCTTCACAGCAGGAGCAGTGACACTTTGATTTCCATTACACATCTTCACAGAGTGTAGAAGGGGGAAAACCTGTATTTTGGCTATCTCAGATATAATCTAGTTTGTGGGTTTGTCCGATTTCTTAAGCCAAAGAATTTAAGTCCCTTTTTTAGCAAGATTTTCTGTGGAAACGAGGTTTGCAAAATCATGCTATCTGCTCATCTATCTCAGTCCTGTTAGCACCAATGATTAAACCACTGGCCACCTTTAGCCAAGTTTGACAAATGAGAGAGGTCTCAAAGTCATGCAATTCCTACAAATTTTGTGAGAACCAGTTTGAGGAATGTAGTAAATGGCCTCACCATTTACTACAAATGAGGAAAACCTCAAGTTACCTGCAGGTTTGGTCTGCTGGCTCTGTGCCTCTTGGAAACAACACTACTGCCTCTTGCCGCCTGTCATTTGGGGATAGGTGAGAGGACTTTGGAGAAAGAGGAGAACCACAGGTGCTGTTGCGGGGAGGAGGTCAAGAGGGACCAAGAGAGGCAGCTGAGGTTACAGTAACTGTAGGATGGGGAGAAGCAGAAGACATGTCTGGGCTTCATCAGGTCAGCTATTCAGCAAATAGTTTGTTTCTTGGGCCCTTCTATCTTCCTCTTCCTTCCTTCCTTCCTTCCTTCCTTTCTTCCTTTCTTCCTTTCCTTTTTTCCTTTACTTGCAATATAAGCATTAGTGTGTCTCAGAATAAATGCAGCATCATTATCCAGCAAAAGGGATCTAGCAGTAATGTTTTCTTTTTTAGGATACAGTACAAACAAACTGAACAGACTCTGAACCTCGGATGATATAAGTCCGTGTGGCTCTTTGGAGGTCAGGGACTCTCCAGATTATATCAGACCTCACCCAAAGTATTCCTCTGTATTTAGAGAGCAATAATGTGGGAAAAAAATAAAATTAATAAAATTAAAATAAAAATAAGTCGTAACACTTTTATATGTTTGTGAATACAAAGGAGATTTTTAACTTCGTAGCATAGCATTCAGGGTCTTTTTATTTCATTTTGGCTCTCAGGTAGAAATGTGCCAGGCTGCCTGCGGTTCTCCAGTTAAGAGCAGGTTTCACAAATGGTGGGGGCTGCCTGCTGTCCCCCTTCATACAGGGAGCTCGCTGCTGGTGACGGGGGCGGCGCGTCCTGTGGAGATTGATGTATTACCCCTTGGCTTACCTGCAAAGCTCACCAGTTTGGGTTCCTTCTCTCTCACTCTCATTTTTATAAGCAGTTTTGCCAGGTTACCTTTAAACATGACCCTTTTTATCAGGTTACTCAGTATAATACAAGCAAAATTATGATGAAATGGATGCTGTTATTGCATTACCTATTTTTACCTCCATTGATTCTTCTGTGTCTTTCATGAATCACCCTATTGAAAATGTGACAGGTTTATGTCAGTCACAACAGGAGTGTAACAATATTAGCTCTACCATGAATTCAGCGTGACACCAAAATTGTATCATACTTGACCTTATTTGACATATTCGTGTGCTGAATCAGAAGCTCCGTGCTAAGCTGCACAAAGCAAGGGAAGATTCTTTTCTAACAAGACATTCTTCCATATAAATAGAGGTTTGTGCTTTTAGTGTTTGCTGTGCTAGCTCCAGCCATGTGATTGAATGTAAATAATAATGCTATTTCTAGAAACTGTAGCTAGAAGACATTCTAGCTCTCTTATTCAAGCCTGTTTACAGCACCATCGGTAGCTGGAATAACTTACACCTGACAGCATCTGTTCTTACTATAAACTAGTGAATTTTGGCATTCTTTCTATGCCTCTGCTTTGGTGAGAACAAGCAGAGCACAGAAGGAAACCATAGAATCATAGAATATCTCGAGTTGGAAGGGACCCATAAGGATCATCAAGTACAACTCCCTGCTCCTCGCAGGATTACCTAAAACTAAACCGTTTGACTAAGAGGGTCGTCCAGATGCTCCTTGAACTCTGACAGGCTTGGTGCCCTGACCACTTCCCTGGGGGGCCTGTTGCAGTGACCGACCACCTTTTCCTAGTGCCCAGTCTGAACTTCCCCTGACGCAGCTTCATTCCGTTTCCTCGTGTCCTATCGCTGGTCACCAGAGAGAGGACATCAGCACCTCCCCCTCCGCTGCCCCCCTTGAGGAAGGTGTAGACTGCCATGAGGTCACCACTCAGCCTTCTCCTCTCCAAGCTGAACAAGCCAAGTGACCTCAGCAGTTCCTCCTAAGTCTTGCCCTCGAGACCTTTCATCATGTTGGTCGCCCTCCTCTGGACACACTCTAATAGTTTGTTGTCCTTCTTATACTAAGGTGCCCAAAACCACACACAGTACTCGAGGTGGGGCCACACCAGTGCAGTGTAGAGTGGGACAATCACCTCCCTCGACTGGCTAGCTACGCTGTGCTAGATGCACCCCAGGGCACAGTTGCCCCTTTTGGCTACCAGGACACACTGTTGACTCATATTCAACTTGCCATCAACCCAAACCCCCAGATCTCTTTCCGCGGGGCTGCCCTCCAGCCTTTCGTTCCCCAGGTTGGACTATAACCAGAATTACCCCATCCCAGGTGGAGAATCCGGCACTTGCTCTTGTTAAATTTCATACGGTTGGTGATTGCCCAGCTCTCTAGTCTATCCAGATTCCACTGTAAGGCCTGTCTACCCTCAAGGGAGTCCATAGCTCCTCCTAATTTAGTATCATCGGAAACCTTCGCAAAAGTGGGAGACCTTGATAAAATCAGCAGCTGGAGAAGAAGGAAGTAGAAGGAGACCTTTTACTGTTGATTTCCCCAAACTAATGGAACCCAGAACCTTCATTTGCAGTTTGGATGAACTGTAGTAAATTGCCCAACTGTTCTCTTCTGTCAGAATATTACACTTGCCAGAACCTCATCACTGTAAATTGCCACAGCTTCACTGAATCTGGGAGAGGCAGAGCTAAAATAGCCTTTGGGTGATTTTTTTTTTTCCAGGGGAAAAATGGTCTGTCACTTAAAACAAAGAAGAGAGAATCAGAAGAGATGATTTTGTACCCCGTTTTCTCACAGATTTTCTGTAAGAACTCATAGATAAGAGTGAGGGCTTGGTTTTCAAAGAAGTTTTGCAGTTAAATCTGATGAAGGTATGCAGTTTAAAGCTCACATCAATCAAACTTCTTGGAGAAGCTGTATGTGCAGTCATTGGGCTTTACCTGTTGTCAATGAAGTTTATGACAAATTGATTGCTATGGAAGAAGGACTGAGCTTTGAATCTTTGAAAAAGTCTGTGCCCGCTTCCTTCAGCCCCTGCCAAAAGTAGGAAGGGATTTTAAATACGATGTATGCTGAAGGAGCTTGTCAGCACTACTTTACTTAGTAGGAATCAACATTTTAATTATAAGCCTTGCTTTCAAGGGATTAGATCGGAAGTATGGCTGACCATCACCTCTTCGTATCCCGCCTCTCTCTGTTTTAACTTAGAGGAGTAATGAAGGAACAGAGTTGTGTGTATTAAAATTCTAAAATGCGCAACTAAATATGTTGAATATTCCTTTTAAAATGCTTCTTTGATTCTTGTTAACTCTCCAATATGGATTAATTCAGCAGTGATAACAAGATATAAAACCTGACAATTTGGCATGAGCAGTAACTACCTTTCATTCAGGTTTTTCCTGTGGATTTGGAATTATGGGTCAAATAATCAATGAAGAGACTTTACCAATATTAATGTGCATTCATATTACTTCATTAGAAAATACCATGAATCATTGCATCATTCTAAGAATTGTAATAAAATATGCTCTTGGTATTGCAAACAGCTGAGATGCAAATACAAAAGCCAGAAATTCTAGCATTAATTAAAGCTCCCCAGCAAAGTTCGCTCTGAATCTTCTAAACTAACCTAGTTATTTAATTTTTTTTAAAATCCCGTTTCTTACTGTGCAAATGCATAGTCAGCTGGTATCACTGAGCAGCTCAGTCTCCCACCTAAGAAACTCCAGCCCTTATAACAGCAGTTAAAACTCATTGGAGAGAAGTAGCTTCACACTATTCTTACTAGAAGTTGCTAAAAATGAGCAATTCCAATACAAATGCCATGGATAGAATACTTCTCAATTTTTCCACATCCTAGTAGTGGTGAGTTGACTTTGGCTGGCTGCCAGATGCCCACCCAGATGCTCTCTCACTTCTCCTCCTCAACAGGGCAGAGGGAGAAACTAAGATTAAAAAGCTCGTGGGTCAAGGTAAAGACAGGGAGATCACTTAACAATTACTGTCACAGGCAAAACAGACTCAACTTGGGGAAAATTAATTTAATTTATTTCCAATGAAAATAGATTTGGATAGTGAGAAACAAAGACAAATTAAAACACCACCTTTCCCCCTTACCCCAGGCGCAACTTCACTCCTTCATTCCCGACTCCTCTACCTCCTCCCCCCGGAGCAGTACAGGGGTGAGGGGGAATGGGGGGTTGCGGTCATTCCACAGCAGCTCCTCTCTGCCGCTCCTTCTTCCTCACACTTTTGCCCTGCTCCAGCACGGGTCCTCTCCATGGGCTGCAGTCTTCCAGGACAAACCTGCTCCAGCGTAGGCTCTCCATGGGCCACAGTTCCTTCAGGGCATATCCTGCTCCAGGATAAACCTGCTCCAGCCTGGGGCCCTCCACAGCTGCAGTGTGGATGTCTGCTCCACCGTGGTCTCTCCAGGGGCTGCAGGGCAATACCTGCTCACGCTCCTGGAGCACCTCCTCCTTCTCTCCCCTCAGTGCTCGCAGGGCTGTTTCTCACACCTTCCCCCTCACTCCTCACTGCCGGGCAGCATTTTGTGTTTGCTTCTGGGAGCAGTTTCAGTAAGTCATAAGCATTAATTCTAAAGTTTTTGTTTTCTTGCACATGATACTTGTAAAATGATATGTAACCCAGAAAACAGATCAAGACTGACTCTCATGAAGTTTCTCACAGGAAAGAGGGAAAGTGCTAAGGATAAGGACGGCTGCCCAGAAACAAGATTCACCTGTTTACTGGCAATGCATAATAACAATTTAGCATCTCGCAGAAATACTCAGGACAAAGATTCATACAACCGCTTCCTGAAATTACCTTTGTGCGAAGGAAGAAAAGGTGGGATGTCATCACCCTTTTGCTTACAGACTTGTAGAATTAAATGAATACACAAGTCATCTTAAAACAGTAGTTGTCATATTAATTATTCTGGATTTATAAAGAACAATTATCTTTTCCCTCATCACCCTTTCTCATTATCTTGCTGTGCAAAGTATTTCAGTACATTATGGAAAACTGGACTAACTTTTGCCTATATAAAACAGGCTATAAAACACCCTGATTAACACAGAACTAATCTGCTTACACACAGAAATATTCCCATTTAAAGCAAAGAACCAGAGGACATAAAGCATATAGCCATCTAATTAGTAGAAAACATTTTCTTTCTCTTCCTCTCATTTTGTGCAAACCCCAGTGCTCCTGAAAAGGTTGAGACATATGCTGCACGCCCCGAGTGTCTCTGCTGATGGAGAACTTGACAAGGTGGACACAGCCTCGACCTGCTCACCCAGAAAAACGCTGCCTGCAGCAGACCCAGGTGTGCTCGCCACCGCTGCTTCCTCTTCAATGGAAAGGAGATGCTGTTGCTCCTCCATGAGCTGCTCCTGAAAGAAGGGGAGCGCAGGTGCCACGGGGGGAGGAAACAAGATGCCGTGATACCGTGTCTCCCCCTCCGCTCCCCCCCGTGAAGGTGATGAGGACGACACAGAGAAGAGGCCACAGGGAACCTCGACGCTGGTGCTCTTCCCACGTTGGTTAACATCCTCCGGCCCCGTGAAGCGTCTGCACCAGATAGTCATGTTGCAATTTTGAGCAAGCAGCGTTTGGGGCAGCTGCTGTGAATGGCTTTTGTGTGCATGTGTGCATACGTGGGAGACAATTCACAAGAGGAAACGTGACTAAATTCATCCTTTGATACAGAGGCAATAGAACTGTTTGCAACTCTCGATCCTATTGGTACTATGTTGCTTTAAAGGAGGCACCCACTCAGCTTCCTCCCAGGGGCCTGTGTTAGGCACAGAAGGCAACAAATACAGATGAGATATCCCCACATTGGAAGAGCTAAGAAAAGAGGGCTGGAAGCCAGGAATTCAGCCTGATAAAGGCACACGTCTAAGTAAAACAGTGCATAAGTATTTCACTTGGATGCTGCAGGCAACTGTTTTTTTAAAACACATCTCTGTATCACACATACATCGGGCATCTACAGGAGAAGGTCTATGCAGATGAGAAGATACATGTTTCTTGCCGATTTTCCTTCATGATAGTTCTGATTTCAAGATGACAGCATAAGGACCACAGTATCTCAGACCACTTGCTGTTCAGGGCACATCCCACACTCATTCCATCTGCAGATGCTTTTTAATGTCAGTACATGGATCAATGACCGGACGTGGTCCCTAGGGAACAGCCTGGCACCCTAATATATAAAAGAAAGGCTTGGGCAGCAAAGTATGCAGTGAGCCACACTGATGCAGGACAGATTCTTCATTTCGAAGAGAAAAATCTGCATTCTTCAGAAAACAGTGTTCAAAAATTTAATCTTCATTCAGTTCAATGAAGCAGCTTTATAATTTACAGCACCAGATAAAGCTAGAAGATGTAAGGTGAAATATCTGAAGCAGTTCTTCCCCTGTATTAAAATGCACCTTGGGCAACAGAGCCTTACCTTCTCTTAACGTATGTTTCTAGCAGATAAGTAAACAATTTGGATGTGAAATGAAAATTTTCAAGATAGTTACAGTCAGAAAAGCATCAGCTCATATTAGACTTCAGCTGCAATGCCCCACTGATAAGTTTTTGGGGTTTGGTGTAGTTGAAAGGAAGCAGCTTCCGAAGAATAAAAAGCTTTTTGTGTACAAGTTGTTGGATCAGAGATAGCAAGAAGAAAGACATCATTTTTACATCGAAATTCTGAAAGTGGCCTTGGTGGCAGGATCGAATCGCACGCCAGAGCACGTGGCCCGAGCGAGCTGAGCACCTCCACGCTCAGAGAGAGGGGAAGCAGAAACAGAGGGGGCAAGGCTGGGAAGTTTAAAGGTTCCTGCACAGAGAAGCGATCCACTCAATGCGTTGAGTTGCACTGACATTCAGCTTCCTCACAACCGTGGACTCCTTCGGCTTTGTGGACAAAATCTTTAGTCACGTGCACGTTGAACTGTGCGTTCCATGGCACCTGCTTGGCTCCGTGGGGCTTCGCGTGCAGCAGCGAGCTGCCGGTGAGCGCTGAAGTCATCCCGAGACCACCACCACGATGGCTTAGTGGTAGATCACAGACCGGCAAATCACCCCCAGTGAAGCTCAGCACAGTCACAAGCCAAGCACTCTCTTTTCAAAGTCCCCCCCACACGCTGGCTTATATGCACCGCATACTAAGCCTTTCCCGGCAGCGGGCTCCCTCTCTGCCCAGGTCCCTGCCACCAGGCTTAAGGATCGTGTGCTGTGGTGCTGTGTGTCGTCAGAGGGACCTTCCTCGAACCATTTCCAAAGGGAGAAGCAGGGAACCTGGTACTTCTCCTTTCTGCGCTACTTGGCCATTAGCAGACAAACAAATGGAAACTCGTTCAAGAAAGAACAAATGCCCATCTTTAATGGGTTTATTCAAGCAGACAGAGCTCCAGTGAAGAAAACAGCATATCGCTGTAAAGATCGCAGTATTTCACTGTGCAACATGCCAGGAGAAGAACAGCCCGTGTTGGCTTGTCCTAGCAGGCCTGTTTCAGACAAGCCAGACTGCCCTGCCACAGCTGTCAGCACCGCCGCAGGCCACCATCCTGCCACTGTACCTCGAGTTTCCATGATGCTTCACCAGACAACGGACCTGAAACTTGGACCACGCAGATCAGACCTACAAGCCTGGCAAGGCTGATGCTGGCTGATGACTTAGGTGCTAAAAGTGCTTCACCCCAGCAAAGGCAAAAGAGCTTTCCCACAAGGGAGCTCCACCTCACCTTTTGTAAGCATTGTCAGTAAGACCTTGCCGCAGCTGTCAATAAGAAAGGACTCCAGACATTGGCCACTACGCAACCTTGTCTTTAGCTGCTTATAACTCTGTCAAATGTTAGCCGTCTAAAGCGACATTTCCCCTATCCTGCAGTTGCTCAGACTGAATACAGGAGATTTTAGCAGTTCCTGAGAATAACAAGTACATTTTTTTTCCCAAACTACAAAGATTCTGATTATCTTTTCATTGAGAATGTTTTCATCAAGAATATCTTCACGCAGGGACTTAAAATTTGATGGCCTGGTGCTGTGAATGCAGTCAGTGACAGCTTTTTACCAATGGCCAGATAAGTACCTACCGTACCCGTTCGCACACGTTGCCCAGAGCTGCAGAAACAAGCCTGTCCCTTGCCTGGTTTGGTGCCTGCAGCAGTATGGGCCAGGAGCCTGCGCTGCCCCTTTGCTGTGCTGCCAGCCAGCTTCCCACCACCAACCACCTCTGGAAAAACACCAACAGAAGCTGTCTTGTCCTCCTCTAGGGCCGGGTCCATAGGGAGAACAGCCACATCTACTGGCGATGGGTGGCACAGGTCTCCATCCCACACTGCACAGCTCCTGTTCCACTAGGGATCCCAGCCGTGCCCGCAGGGCGTGAGGGGAGCGCTCCTGGCATTTCCGATGGTTTCTTACACAGTGATAGAGAATTATACGAAAGGTTTTTTATATAAACATGTAAGATTAAAAAGTGAAACCCCAGAAGATGGGAAATATTGAACTAACCTTGACTAAACAACTTCAAAATCCCATCTTCTGTTACCTAACTATGGACATTATTCTTCAGGACTTCTGCCTCATTTACTGCACTTTTTTACTATAGTCTTTTGCATTTAATATTTTTAAGTATGGATGAATAAATTGGGGATATAGGATTCTATTAACACAGCAATTTTGTTTAGCGTGAACACTGTTTATCATACAAAATACATTTGAACAATCATAAGGGAAAATAGTACAGCGGTGACTCCACGTCCTTCTTGCGCCCTGTACAAGATAGTTATTTATTTATCTCCCATTCCAACAGACTATCAAAGATCATCTTCTGATTTTTAGGTAGTTTCCTCTGCTCTTTCTGAACCCTAAGATGAATAAAAGCATTCAAAAACAAAACATGAAAATATTTTAATCAGAAATTGTAATTTTATTTGTCTCCAAATTGCAGGGAAGAATTCTTAAGTGGCTTATTATAGTTTCTTTAATAGTTCTCCAATGGCTTATTACTATATTATTTTACATGGACAGCTAACTTGCTATCCAGACGAGATTGCTGAAGTTATTCATCATGCATTTTGACTCATTGGCCAACCTGACAGTGACTGACAGTCTCTAGAAAAATATAGTACAGCTGAAAAACCTGACCTAACTTTTAAACAGCTTTCTCTGTGATACTGACATAATCAAATAGAGTTTTACATATGTCACGCTGTTGCTGCAGCAACCTGGCCTCCTCTCTCTGACTACTGATAGGGAGCCTCTAAGCTTGATATGGGCTCAGATGTCTTGAGATTAATCTCTTGGGACCATTCCAAAGAAATGGGGATTAATTTGCAGTTCCTCGAAAATGAAGTAACTATTTCACGTAAACTACTGTTCACATTCCATCAGGCCTGAGCTTCCTATTCATAACCTTTATAGAAATGACTGGGTTGGCACAGGGCCCCCAAGACATTTAGGAGAAAGCCGTTTACACAGCAGGAGGAGGATTAAAATGGCTTTGGCTTCTCTTGTATTTTTCTTGAATGTAAGCAGAGAAAAGGTTATTTTTGTGAAAGCAAAAGTTGTATTTTGGGGTTTTTTTTTCCTCTGGACGTTTACATCTCAGTGCATCTAATTTTCAGTTCTCCGTACCTTTGTCAGGGATGAGACCGAGCCAGTGAAAGCAAAGGATTGTAAGCACTGAGATGTGTAGTTCCTGAAGCCAGAGTTAATTCCTAGCTAGCATGGCTGTAGGATTTTATAAGGACACCTGAATATTTGATAAAGACTTCAGCAGTTTTGATGGTACAGTCTACATCACTGCACATGGCTCGAATGCTCTGAAAGCCTCTTTCCGACTGCTTAGACCCCTTCTCGGGGGAGAAGGAGGAAACACGGTGCTGGAACAAACACGATGCGAGAGAACCAGTCAGGCCAATTCACATGGGTTGCAGTATTTACCTGGGAGTTACAGCCTAGTAAAACACTTAATCACCTTGCCAATGTACATAATACCCTTCTGGAAAAGGCATAAATAACAAAATGTTTCTGTATTTGAAATACATGTCATTAGAGAGGGCATGTGTGCCATAGTGAAGTCCGTGGGAGTGCCAAAATGGGGAAAAAAAATTGAAATTCTTCTGTACCTAAAGGCGTCCATCCCTTGCTAAGACTTACCACGCCTGATCTTCAGCAGACCACCACTCTGCTGAGCAGATGCGAAGCCGGAGGCTGGAGAGGGCATGTCAAATCATGCTGAAAAGATGCTCAGAAGAAATCTGAGCAGTGAAAAGGCATCTCCAAGGGCCATGGATGTTGGTGGCCTCTGAGGAGATTCTGGCTAAGGTCAGGTACAGCACCTAATATTTGGCCATTACCCAAAAGGGGAGAGGAAGGCACGTGCTCTGCTTCTTCAGAGAATCCTCCAGTGTCAGGGAAAATCTTGAGCGTTGTCTGCTTTGCACTGCACATCCAGGGCTGAGCTCCAAGCATGTGCAAACCGTTCAGGCCATAAAACACCTACCTATAAATTGTTTAGTTAAACACTCTTGGGTCTCTGTACCAGCAACACTTAGCACTTCATACTATTAATTTCCAAAGGATCTATGCAAATCTTCACCTAATACACAAACTATAAGGAAATATCAAAGTTGTGATGCAGGGGCAGAGGTCTGGGGTGATGGCACTCGAGACACCTGGAGTCACTCCCAGCTTTCCCACAGGTTTGCCAGCAAAACACTTCAGTTATCTGGCCTTGGCTTCCCCAGTCATAAAATAAAACTAATTGTATGTGCTTTGTGAAGTACTCTGAGCTCTACTGCTTCAGAAGATCTCAGTGTTGTTATTATTCATTACGATTCTTGTTGAAATATGACAGAATTCATATTACATGCGATGAAGCAGTAAGGAAATTAGTTCAACACAATCTTTTATCGCATGGTAGACCAGAAGCACCAGTTTCCATGGATTTGCCTTCTAATTGTATGATCCAAGAACATAAGGTATATACAGCTTTTCCTCTCAGTACCGTCTTGCAGAATCGTGCTAAACCCAATTTATGTAATCCAGCTTCCCCTAAAGATAGCACAATTCATAGTAGTTGTTCATGGTTTAATTGTTCTACTGCGTTTCAATATACAGTACTAGTGTTACCGTAGCTAGGCAAAGCTATAGCAAGGCAAGACCCGTAAAGAGAAGTAGCATCCTTTGATTTACCTGTTTAGAGACATAACTGTAAGCCCAGATGTGTGGGCTGCTCTTGCTATTTGCTGCAGGAAAGCAGAGCGTTAGAAACCTACAGGCTTCTGTGTGCGCTCTCATGGACCATGAAGGCCAAAGCTCCCAGGTAGGAGAAGACACTTGGCATTAAAGAAGCAAGCAACTGAAGTAATACTTGGGATATGTTGGGCTGACATACAGACTGCCATTAACTGCAGAAACAGCAGTGGCAGATTAGGCAAGCTTAATTACGCACCTGGGGATCTGGCTTGCATGTTGAAGACATTAATGACACATCTCTCCCTGGGAGGGGAAGGGGACATGATCTTTAGTAGAAGTGAGTGGCAGCAAGTGCCATATAAACATCCTGGCAGGATTCTGCTTCATCGCTCATCCCAGGGGAAGGGGAGAATAAACTTGTATCTTCAAACATTTTTTCTTCTTTTCTTATAGCTACCTAATGTTGTTCTTTTAAAATAGCATTTTTTTCCAAACCCTTTGATCCACAGCATACACTAGTGCCTTTTCCCAGTTATTCTGTACAAAACATTTAGAACTGAAAAGCCTGTATTACTTACAGTGTAGTGAATGGCTCTTACTATATTTTAGCATGCTTGATCTTTTAAAAAAAAAGTGTTGGGTTTTTGTTGGTTTCGGTTTGCTTTTTTTTTTCCCCTCTCTGTAGGAGAGCATGCAAAATCACAGTGATTTTAAGGTCTCAGTGGTATACCACTGAATTCAGGGAAGGCTCTGTTCCTTCTCCACCTGAAAGCCAAAGCAAAGCCTCAGCATCTGTGATAACGCTTCTAGCAGAAGAGTTGCTTGGACATAACGGCTGTGGGAAGTTTCACTGCTCGTTCATATGTAGGTAGAACAATGAGTTTCGCATACTTGCTCGCTCAAAACAAGTCCTGCTCCGTATTTCTGGAGGTACTTCTGCACTCTGACTGTCACTTCCACCTACTCAGCATTGCACTAGGACCTCTATGCCATTTAGCAATATGGAAGGATGGCTGGTCTTGAACCCCAGCCAGAATCAATGTGCTGTAAACATAATTTTCTTTGAAATAGACCAAGTTTGCATGTGCAGATCCGATGGCAGAATGTGGGAACAATTTCAATGCTAACAGAATTTATAACGCTCCTCTTTTAAACTTGTGGTGGTGCAGTCTGAAAGCCCAAAGGAACAAACAACTAGAAGGTGTAATTGTAAAGAGCCTGATGCACCCACGAAAAGAAGCTCAAAATTGAGCTTTTGAGATGACTTCTAACTCTTTGTCCACACTGCTGGGTCATATAATTGATTCACATTTCCCAGTGTTTGTGCCACCCTAATTTAGTGTCTCAGTACAGGTGAAGTTGTAAAGATAATATAAGGAACCTTCTGCACTGTCAGAGGAAGAAAAAAAAAAAAAAAGAAAGATATTTTAGCAGCCCTATCAGATACTCACTCCTTTAGCTGAAATGAAAAAGATGCCTATTTGGGATAATGAAACAGTTTTAATTTTGAATTCTGATTTTGCTCAGTGAAAGCTAATAATTTTCTAGGCAATACTGTATCCTTCAGCAGAAAGAGAAAGAAAGAGAGAGGGAAGGGTAGTAACATTCCCACTGCAAAGCATTCCCAAAATCATAACTCATTACTGCAAACTAAAATCTAAAGTCAACCAAAAACTAGGACATACTGGGCTTGCCGGGTTACAGATCCAAAGCTGTGGAGTAAAACTAATCAGTTCTTGGACAGGATTTTTTTTTTTTTACCGCACTACAATCTATAGTCTAGTTGGTCAAATCAAGCATTTCTGAGAAAAGAAGATTAGAGACAGTTGTTTAAAATATTGTGGGGGGAGCAGGATTTAAACTTTATTACTGACAGGATATACAAAACCGACTGTAATGAAAAAACAGTATTGAGATTGTACTTGAGGTCTGAATGGAAAATGTTAAGCGAAGACAGGGCCATATGGAGGAGCTTATAGTTACAGCAAGAACTGATGCTGAGGCAAATGCCCTCTAAATAAGTAAAATTAAGCGTTATGGGAAAGTTGCAGGAATTTTAAAAAAATTATTACACCTGAACACTACAAATAGGTATTAAGCAAGAAAAGAAATACAAAGAAATTTTATTTTATTTTATTTATAAGGATTGTTCCACCCGCAACCATCACTGTACTGTGCATGAATTGTTAACTGAAAAAGCACTAGGTGAAGTATCAACCATTTTGCATAAACAAAATATTTGATGAAAAATTCTTACCCTTTGGCAAAATTTCAGCAATTTCTTTTTGAAGATTTCATCCTGTATTTTACCCAAGTCTGAACTGTCTGAACCGATGCACATGTGTTACATAAATGCATTTGAAGCCTTGGTGAACCACTGCAGGATGTCCTATTCGTCTGCCCACCTGGAGCTCACTGCAGCATTATGAACCTGTTTTGCACAGGGGCACATTAGGATACACCTTGCATCAGTTAAAAGAAAATAATAAAATACTACAAAACAGATATCAATGCCCTGGCTTGCTTTCCGTTTCATTTTCCTGTAATCTACTTTACTTTTGACCAAGACAGCTACGTGGAATTTGCCACAGTTAACCACATATCTCCCAAGATGTGAAATGCAGGACTAACATCCTCATCTTCATGATGTATTTTTTAAGTGTTTTTACCTCCATCAGTACTGTCTAAACCGTCCTAGCTCTGGTCCAAGCTAGGCAAATCCAGCCTTGCTTCCTTAGTTTTCATTTTCTGGTCTCAGGACCTTTTCGTTGTGTTCTCCATCAGCCTTTACTGACAAGTGGTCCAGGACAGAAGCAACTCATGCTCGGTGTTTTTGTTAATACAGCCCTGAGCGGCTGGCCGCCTGCTGCATCATCATCAAGCCACAGTATTACAGACTATTTGAAGACTATCATGCACCTTTACAGCTCATCTATTCCATGCCAAAGCAGATATTTAGGACGAAGGTATATTCTGACAACAGAGACACAAACCGCCAATTTTCTGGAAAGTGAAGGTCTCCTCTACAGTTTCTTCAAATCCTGAGCAGCACCTTACACCGCCCCAACAATAAGGACGTTCTGGCCATGGCACAGCCACCCAGCAAACACCCTTACTGAGGCATCAAGGGCTGACGGTGTAACGGGTCACCGTAACGCTGGCAAGCTTCAAGCGCTCGATGACCACCATTGCTCAGCCTCGGGAGCAAGCTCCATAAGTGCTCTGTAGAGTGCACTGGCATAAAACAAGAGCTAAAGATGCGTAGGACCTGATTTTGTCGGATCCTACCCATCATTAGGAAGGGTGGTAAGGAAGTAGGTCAGTCAGGGGTATTACAAAAGTTTCATCATTCTCAATACATTAAGTATGTCCAGGCAGCTCTTCAGGCAATTTAAACTGGCATAGCTCCCTTGAGTTCAATAAAAGGATGCCCATTTACATCAGCTGAGCACTGGCTTCACGACTTTTTAATATTCCCCAATGGAGCAACCCAGTATGGCAAACGCCTTCGCTGGTATAAAAGACTGGAAATACAATGGTATGGAACCCAAAGTAATCCACCCCTCTGCATCATCGAGCCTAAATGGCAGAACACAAAGAAATCACCGATGAGATTTTGATTTTAATAATTTAGGGTGAAACCACGCAAATCATTATGCAGCCAAGTGTTTTCCCTGAGCTCACTATGTACCTTGAGGCCACTTGGCTCCACTGACCTTTGGAGTGCCCTGCTAAGGTGCTGGCAATACATTTTTCATCTGCCTTTTATAGGGTATTTTTAACTTGATTAACCACTTAATGCATGCGAGCCAAACGTTGTCTCACACTTGTGCAGTACTGTCAAATCCAATGAGGAGGGAGATGCATAAAAGTTGATGTCTGGATGTTTTGGTAGCAATCTTTTAGAAATGTTTGTAGCAAAATAGTTTTCTGTTAAGTGTAGAATGAGGACATTTAAGCAAATTATATTACAGTGAAATGATAAACCACTGAGCATTCAGGATCTGGTGAACAAAATGTGGTTAATGTCTCATCATCTAATGACAGAAAATGCAGTCCCGCTTCTCAAATATTATGGAATAGAATAACTTGTAGACACCTAGTAAGAAATACTTTTGAAAATTAACATTTTTAATGATGTTCATGAGACTTTCCAAATACAGTTTTTGCCATGTCACACTCATGAAGCTCAAATGTCTATTAATATCACTCCCTTCACAAACAAAAGCTCAAAAAGAGTTGACAAGAAGTCGCAAATTTGCAGTGCAATTAATTAGGTTTTTGTCTTTATCATTCTCACAGCGTAGGAATAGTAATATCACACAGGAAAAAAACTCACAACTCTAGTCCTGCTTGGGGAAATACAGACATAGATTTTGAAATCTATATTGAAAATTTCAACTTTTTAGAAAATAATATTTTGCAGGTTAGGCTGACTTATGTGTGTCTGTTTTAAATCTATATTTCTCAGTTGGAGAGAAATATTATGGGGCTAATCCTGCATCTTTGAAAACACAATTCACTAAACCATTGGGAATTTTGCTTAAGTAAGGAACAAATCAGTGCAGAGTATGAACCCGTTAAATATTCCATTTAACTACAGAAACACGCAAATTACTGAAAATTATTTCTGGTACGAACTGAAGGGTATCTATTTCACCACCTAAAGCAATTTACATGAAACCTAAAAATTACTCATTTTCTCATTTTCAGGAGTTGTTAATTTTAGAGATTAATTCCAAGATTCATCCAAGTATAACTTCCTACAGGTATTTGTTGAAAACTGCCACATTCTCTTTTTAATTAACTCCAGTGCTATGTTAATAACTTGCATAGTTTCTCAACTATTGGTTAGTTCTAATCCAGAGCGTAGCTTGAATGACTACCATTTATAAATTTTCGTGTAATATCGCTGAAGTACATTCTTATAACCTAGTTAGAAGTTGTAATGGCCTTAAGGATGTACAGCAATAAATGAGAAAGCTCTGCATCCAGTATTAACAAATAAATTTTATTGCTGCTGAGATTTTGGTGCTTTGGAAGCTGTTTCTGCAACTTAGCGCCTGCTTGTCTTAATTTATATTCTTCCTTCTGTTACCTGCGTTCATTTAGTTTATACAAGTGGTGCAAGTAGGATAGATAAGAAGGCTAGGTTGACTCAGCGTAAAAACTAGAAATTCCTTGGTATTAAATCAAAAATATTAGGGTCACGAACTTTAAATATACCTTTATATAATATAGTCTAGTGGGTTATGTGTAGATAAAGATGGTATTTCCTTGGACAGCTCTATTAGTTCATACATCAAGGGAAAAGGTTTTTAACATGAACCTGAAAGAAATACTCAGTAAGACACTAAAATTTAAGTATTGTATTACCTGAGACTGAAAACTCTATCTTATCTCAAAACCCATTATTTTTATCCTAATGAGTTAGTTTTACCGGTTATATTGCCATCCCTCATTTTCTTATTTAGAGGGCTAGAAAAGTAGTCATTAGCTAGATGCTGAGAAATAGCTAGAATTTCTATCGCTCACATGTCCTTTCTCAACTAACTGAATACCAACAAGAGAATCCATTCATTTGTATTATAAGCCAGAAAAATTTTAAAAAATCCAAAAGCTCCCTAACAGTGGAAAATGCAATTAAACTACCAGTGTATTAATTCAGGTGCAAAGTGCTTCACCATTGTACAGCAGTGCTTTCCTTTCCTTAATTAAGTAAAACAGGAAGAAGAAAATCTGATGGCTTAATAGCATTTTCTTCACTGTCAGAAATGCTTTGGGATGATTTTATGATGTTATCACAAAAAGCGTTGGAGGAGTTATTGCCATTACTTCTGTTTGTCACCTCTAAGAGTGACAGACGCCACGGAGAAACTTGCTGATGTTAACGGATGTGAAGGATTAATATTTTATAACATCATTACTTTATAGGCAGGATAACTATAGTAGTAAGAATACATTTAATATTTTATGCATTCACAGCCACGTAACACACGAGGAGCATTTATTCTCTGGCAGCATCTCTTTGGATGTGTATTTGGTTGCTGTGATTGAAAGCTGAGCAGTTTGTCATACTTATCATTGTTTATACTGTGGTGGAAGTAACAGAGCCTAACCAGCACTCGGGTACCATCGTTGCACGCACTGAAGGAGTGAATCCGAACTAGAGATATACACAGATCTTGTAGCAGAGAGTCTACAAACCACGCAGAGCAATTTCAGAGAAAAGCAATGTGGGCAATTGCCTGGGAGCCTCGCTAGACCAAACAGAAGCGGTAAAGCAAGTTTTGCAATGGTGAGACTGACAGAGGGAGGAGCGCACGCCCTAAATCTCTGCCTGGGTCCCTGCAATGCTGATGCCAGCTGTGAAGCCGAGGTTTCATCCTGCACAGAGCTAAGCATTTAGACTACGTTCAAGCAAATATGTTTCCCTTTACATTCTGGCATGCTCCTTTTTCCTTCAGAGGCTGTTCCATTAAAGCTAAGCAAGTTAAGGCTGCTAGTAGCAGTGATGATGCTTGTGTATTTCCAAAGCATCCTGCTGTAGCATGTGGCGAAGTTATTTGAACATGGTTTACTTTCTTGCACAAGTTTCATTGGCCCTGAATTTACCGGTCTGTGAAAGCACAAAGCTTTATGTTTCACGTGCTCTGTGCATGTGTGCAGACATTGCCCTCGGCTCCAAATGGGGCATGGTTACAATGTAGTGGTGAGCAGAGAAACAGCAAACTTCACCTGCATCCCGCGAGAAAGAAGTGAGCATACACTGAATATGGACAGTTACATACTCATCATAGATTTTCAGCTGCAAGGTGCGGAGCGCCTCCAGCTTTTCTTCCCCCCCCTGCCCCTTGCCTTTGCTCAGCACTTTGAGGGACTGTGTCCCTTAATTTATTTAAATGTTTCAGTCATCTGGTCGCTTGCTCTCTACGCATATGAGGAGCCTTCCACTTGATGTTTAAAGGAGCACTCGTGAGGAAAGCCGAGTGGGGTTAACACTTGCCAGGTCAAAAGGCATCAATCCTTTACTTCGCAGAGGAACATGCCTTTAGGAATGCGTCTCCCCAGGTGGCATGAACAGCTTCTTTTCTCTTTTTTCGCTTCATGTTCAGTGTTTGCCAAGCAAAAGAGGGATAGGCAGAGAAACAGAAGTGTGGCAGACTCTTCCTACATCTTTTCCACAGTTCTTCCTAACCCCTAACTCTTTCAATACTTTGTATTCACTGTCTCACTTGACTGACACAAGAAACCCACTGTAGGGAGAGAGGCTTCCTGAGAACTGAGCCCCGTTTCCATGGTGCGGAGTTTTCTTCTCAAAAATAAATTCCTGTTTTCTGGGGCTACACGTATGTACAGCACCCACGGAGCTCCCCGCACCCCAGGGTTAGGGGCCGAGGGCAAAGGAGGGCAAAGACATCCCCCATCCTAAAACGTTACCCTTCGCAGGCTACGGCTCCTCGCTCTCCGGCCCGACCGAGGAAACCTCAGCACTTTTCGGCATGCATTTTAAGGTCACTGAACCATTCCTGCGGCCCCCCCGGCGCGGCGGGGCCAGCGGTGTTTGACTGGCCGTGGGCGCACTTCACACCCG